>NC_054534.1:5888307-5905807 GCF_017654505.1 Polyodon spathula
GTTCATAAGATACTTTTGCTCATATATTTACTATGTATTGGCATTAAAATTCCATTCACATAGGCAGACATGCACACAGTAATTGGTGTTAAGGGTTACCCTCTTTATTTAGGAATATCCAGTTTATAGGATATTAAAGAGTGATGTTTCACTGGGTGTGTTTCTTTAGCAGTATGGCTTCCACTGTTAATTGAGCCTTTCCAGTAATAACAAACTCCCAGCCCTCCTGTATGCTCCCTGGCATGGTACCACATCATACCCAATGAAGCGTATAGTGCACAAGCACAGCTCATGGGGAAATCCATTTGTTTCACAGCCCCTTTTCCTTTCCTCTCATCCTCATCCAGGCAGCTTGTGTGTTTATCTTGGGTTTGGGATTTTCTTCACATGACTTGAAAGTAATTAATTAGAGCACTCAGTGATGATTTATGATATTACTGACATAATTAATGATACCCATCAATTTTCCTGCTTAATTGAAGGAGGCGTGCACTATCCCAGACTTCTGAAAAGCAGCAACACAGAAAACATCAAAGCATACCCAAGACAGGCTTTTTTTTTTTTTTCATCAACTTTGCATGACACAGTATTGGTGACATCAGCAGCTAACTTTAGAAGATGTATAATCCCTTGAAGTGATTTTGTAAATAAAAGGTAAATAATATTCTGACCTTTTGTTATCCTTCTGACCAGCACTAACCCAAAGTCTGTACACAGAACATAAATATTTAATTTACAGGCATGGTATAGTTTCACAACACACGCACCGTGCATTTTAAACAGTGACATATATTTTCCATTATAATGTGTGGTTTCAAATGATCAAATTCTGATCTGTTATATAAACACCAAGGTTTGTGAGATCTGTTGCATGTTCCCGAATGTGAAAATTGCATCATTTCCAGCAGTCCAACATTAAATAGCATATAGTTATACAACTGGTATCTTTGACCTGATTTTAAGCTTGGATGACAATGGAAAATATTTTTATTTTTATTAATGTTTCTTACTAGACATATCCGAATACAATATAACGTTCTATTTAGGATTCATGTGTGTACCCACGTTGTTTCTTAATTACTTCAGAAATTAACAATAACCCCTTTGTGGTTACTTATTAATGTTTTTTTTTTTGTGGAAAAGCACTTTTGTCTCTTCTTTTTATATAACAAAATGACAACATATCTTTATGTCCAGTATTGTCACATGACACAGTGTTACTGCCAACAGAAAATAAACAACAGGTGTTGCCAAAATATTTAATATATCTATATATATATATATATATAATATATTATATATATATATATATATTATAAATATAGGCCCCAGGAAAAAAAACAAAGACTAAAAAAGAAAAGATAAAACTGTACTGCAGCAAGCACAATATTAAAATGTTTATATTTAATACTGCAGGTTAGAAAGAGCATTTATAATACAATTAAACAAAAACAACAACAACAATGGTCAAGGAGCACAATTCATAAACATAAACTGGAGCAGTACAGCAGACTCCGTGGCTCAAGTGTAAACTTGATTGGAACATTTTAGGGCGCTCCAGTCAGCTCCCCATTGAAAGTGTGATCAGGTAGTTTAGACTGTGACTGGCTGTGTCAACAGAGGGAAAGTGGAGGATTAGTCTCCATGGCAACCGCAAAGTATCCCTGTTTGTAGACAGACACATTCTGCTACATCTGAAACTGATTGACAGGTCTATTCCGTTGCAACTGACCCATAGAAATTAGCAAGTAAAAGTTATTATACTGGCCTGTATTGAAGGGTTCTCAATATCTTAAAGTGCTCTTGTAAGGTATTCTGTGGCATTTGCATGAGAAACCTGGAAGCGATTGTTCTGGGGTTCATATCTACGGTTTTATAGTTTCTTAGTGGGGGGAGTATTGCCGGCTGAGAATAACTTAATTTTCAGTTCTCTTCTCTGACAGAACTGTTGGAGCATAGACTGAGAGGAGCAAGCACACTTTAAAGAGCCCTGGCTGAATAATATA
Source organism: Polyodon spathula (assembly GCF_017654505.1). Lineage (NCBI taxonomy): Eukaryota > Metazoa > Chordata > Actinopteri > Acipenseriformes > Polyodontidae > Polyodon > Polyodon spathula. Next base: position 5,890,314 of record NC_054534.1, read on the forward strand.
CACCTTTAGAAGAGGCGGTTTCTTTTTTTGCTGGGTTTTTACAGCTTTATTTTAGAAAAAAAGATTTTGGTGGTAGTATTTTTTTTTTTTTTTTACATCCAGCAAAAGATGGATAACCCATTTAATAGATTTTTTTCAATGTACTTTATTTTGATTTGACTGGGCAATTTCCTAATTGACATTCTAAAACAAACAAAAAGCAGAAAAGACAGCACAGAATTTCAATTAACAGAGAGATATGATGAGCTTGGCAGGGTGCTTTCAAACAAAAAGAAAACATGAAATATATTTTTATTTCATGTTTTGGTTATATAACTATTGTCACGGTGGATGCAGTATATAGTTCAAAAGATTCAGCTGAGCTCCGTTTAAATATATAGACATTTAAATGTATTTATTTATTGCTAGTCCAAACAAAGCAGATGTCACTTAAAGCAACGTTTTACAGATAGACCTCATCACTGCTCTGCCCCAACTCTTCTGAGGAGGAATTTGCATCAAGACACAGATCAGACTGGGGGCTGCAGGGTTTTGTGGCTTTTGACAGGCAGGGCCGGTGTGCCATTCAAGAGCTAATTATTGTTTTGCAGGGGGCAGTCACCATTAGAAAAGGGCACAAACCCCTCTTTTTGACAGAGCAGAATAGAACAGCTTTAAAGGGGCTTTCCGTTGTCTCAGTTTCTGAGTGTGGCTCTGAAGGGAAGGGGGACTTGTTGTGGAAGACTAATGGAATCTGAGAGTTCAAACAATCCTGAGCTCCCCTCATAACAAATGCATTAACAGCAGAAGGGAGATGACGTGGTACAATATTGAATTAAAAGCTAGTTGATGACTTATCAAAGCCTGTCAGCCTACTGAATTTGAAGTACTCCAATAAACTTGTGATATCATATGATACTTCTTTAATTTTATAAAGTGGGGGTTGATGTTCAGAATCCACAGGCAGTTTTAATTACATTGTGTGTGTGTGTGTGTGTTGTGTGTGTGGTGTGTGTGTGTGTGTGTGTTTTAATAAGAGTCACAAATGGAGTTTAGAAAAAGGGGCATTCAGAACAGAAAATAGGAGACACATTTTTACACAGAGAATCGTGAGGGTCTGGAATCAACTCCCCAGTAATGTTGTTGAAGTTGACACCCTGGGATCCTTCAAGAAGCTGCTTGATGAGATTTTGGGATCAATAAGCTACTAACAACCAAACGAGCAAGATGGGCCGAATGGCCTCCTCTCGTTTGTAAACTTTCTTAAGAGGTAAACAAACCTGTTAGCTCTGATCTAGGACTGGAGTAAATCAATGTCAATTAACAATTGGTTTAATGGCTCTATTTACACACAAAACATTACTCCTGAGAAGGATTCTGAACATTAAATTGGGCACAATTGGGCACGCTGTTTGAATTAAGGCTAATTATTACAAAACACGATTTTATATTATTATATCACACTAATGAATTTTTGTTTTTTGCTGAACCATTGCATCAGGTTATAAACCATACATATATTTTTGACTCTGTTTTGAAAATACCTGTAACCTGTAGTTACCATTTACAAATACTTCAAACATTCAAAAACGTAAACTACTGAAATGAAAAATAAGATTCCAGATATAGTCTTCCATTTGTGTAATTGTTAGAAAAGGTTGGCTATTATAACTGGCATTAAAAAAACATATCCATGCCTTTAAAAAGTATTCAATGCTGCCGGATTATGTTCCTTTATCATTTTTAACCAGCAGGGGGAATACTTGCTCCACAAAATACGCATCTATCCCGTTTCCTTGAGTTTTTCAATCTGTAATGGAAGGAGTACACTGCCACACTCATCACTGTATTAACACTGTTTCTACGTTTTACAACAGAGGCATTGGCTGTAGTTAAGTAAATACGTATTATAATATATAATAAAAATCAAACTTTTCTGGTTATTGCAGCCAAATAACACCTGCACATTTACAATGGAGCGTGTATTTCTGGAACCAGGAATACTGAGCTGAATTTGAAAGTAAACAAATCAATAAATACAAGAATAAAAACAGAACAAAGTGGTCTCATTTTAAACACACCACGGGTGTTTGTTCCATGTGATGTATTTTTATATGAAGTGGTAGGTTGTTGAAGAAATTGCATTTTTTTTTTTTTTTTTTTTTTTTTTTGGTCAATTACGGTAAGGGGTTGTTGAAATAATACTGATTTCGAACATGGTAGGAGGTGGAGATGTGCTAAAATTTGTATTGACAGATAGTGTTGTCGTTAATGACAATAATTTCTAAAACTTACCAAAGAATGAAAGGTGTGTTATTTTACACCCCGGGCGAATTAGACAAAATTTTATAGACCATGAAACGTATAACCGGAGAAATAAAAAAAAAAAAAAAAAACACCTGCCTTGAATGGCGATCTGATGCCGTATGTTTCTAGCTTTGAGTATTTTATAGAGATACAAGCTGCTTGTTATCTCAGTGCTGCATTACACGGAAACAGCAATACTAACTGAATGCAGTTTCCTGTCTTTATTTCGCTATCTGAGACTTACATCAAAAGAAAAAGAAAAAAAATAAATACAAATTAGTGAATTAGTCAAGGGCTCTTATACAGGAAAATACAGGACTTTTACGATTTCAACAGTGCCTAAAAGTGATTAATCAACATTGTAAATTCTCAAATGGTGAAATATTGAGAGAGCACTTTTTAAACATATCATTGAAATCTATAAGTCAGCTGTGTAATTTGATGTTGTTTTTATACTACTATTAAAACAAGTTTTTTTTTTTTTTTTTTTTTCAAAATAAAAACAGACTTTATTACTCTATTATACATGAATTGTGTATCACTAAACTAATATTATTTATTAAGTATATTAGACATGACTTATTTGAAGCTGTGTTAAAAAAAAAAAAAAACAGTAAAATAGCTGTAATATATTGTTGTCAGTAACAGCGTTAGAACTGTAAATACAAATAAAACATGCCCACAGGCTGGTTTCCATTAATAACCATTCTCTAATGTGAAACAAACCAAATAATTGAGAAAAATGTCACCGTAATCTAAAAAGACACATTGCTTGAAAATCCTGTTAGCCGAACAATTGTATTGGCTCCCTTCACTTTTTTTTAATACATTCATTTGAGCTTTAAGAGCCTCAGTTTCGAAAAAAAGATATCACTCATTTAAAATATTAACAACAATTATTACAATCTGATAGTACCGTTTTATTAAACTATGGTCATGTGGAAAATAAATGCAGTGCAAGACCTGCTGCTGTCTTTGAAGCTGTGTTACATGTTATGCATTTGTGGAGCAATAATTACAGAATAAATACCATAAATATTACAATTATTGATGACATTGCAGTTTCACATATCATATTTCTGTCAAGACAATGATGGTAAAAGGCATTGTCATCAGATGATAACTGACAATAAGAGGCATCCAGGAATTAGATTTATTACGGGTTTTAGCTCCAGAAAAAGTAGTCATTTTTGTGCATTGTCACATATCAAATGATTGTAAATCCTGCATCAACGTAACGTTGTAAAGCAGAGCCACTTACATTCATGACAAAGAGCCAGACATAAAGTATTTACTGTTCTCATTCATTCTGCCCTGTGCGCTCAAATATTTACTTACTGTAAATATATAAGGTGCAACTTTATATCCTGCCTTTATCCCCTGTCTTCCTTTGATATTGCTAGAAAGAAAGTTGCTTTTGCTCACAGACTCTTAACAACTTCAATGCAGGCTGACTTGTAGAAAGGATGATGACTCCTCCAGTACTGAAGACATTCACATTTAAAACACAGCTGTTTAGAGAATAGCATTTCAATAGCTCTGTGGGGGACTGAATAGCAATTTTGCAATCTGATAGTGACTTTAAGGTTGCGATTAAGTTAAAGGGGTAAAATTGTGGTAGCACAGTAGTTATACTTTAGTGTTTTGCCTCAAAATGTGTCACAGTGGAATGAGCCAATGGACAAAGCACTTTGTCTAGTGATGTGCTGTTAGAACATTGCATTGGGAATTTTCCTTGTGCATTTACTTTGCTATAATACATTTACATTAATAGGTTATATTAACAAAATACCAGTGCTGGTATGACCATTTTTTGAATGTTGTTAAAAAAATTATAGGAATATTCTGTCATTTTGAATTAGCTAGAAATCCAAGTAACATTGTACGATACTACAATAAAAATATCTCTAAGGTCTAAATTTAAACCGGTACCCCATCAAATAAAAGGGAGGGTTAAATACTCTTCTGTATGCTATTTATTTCAGACGTTGTTTGTATATCATGCAGTCATTTATTCATTCTGCTATATAAATTAATATGGGCATTAGTTCCACCAAATACCTTTTAAGTTTTAATGAAATATTAGTCACGGCACTGTAAAAAAAAAAAACACACACAATCTGGGAGCGAAACATGAAAACATAAAGTAGATTGACTAACAGGAACATTATTCTGTTAATTAAAGATGATGTGCACATGTGCAAATCTAGCATGGGGTTGTGTATGAGTACAAGTATTGTTTTAATAAAAATGAGATGCTGTTGAGTACTTGTTTCATCAATGCTGTTCTTGTTAGACTCCAATGGGAAGTCATATTGCCTAAAAATTAGTCAAAATGCAAGCTAGACATGAGCTAATAAAACCTGGACAAGATTTACCATATTTCAAAGACACAGTCCAGATGCTTTCATAGCTCAATGCAGAGTATCATTTTAAACAATTCACAGGTCATCTGCATTATGAGTTGCCATCATACAATTAAATGGGAAATTTAAAGATGCAGGGTTGCACAGTCATGGTAAATTTGATAGTTTTCTATAGGTAACAATGACCTTACAAAAATATTACTGTATGTGTTAGTACACCTTTGCTTGAACATGCTGTACTCAAACATTAGTTCTGTTTTTTCATTCTTGTAATCTCTTTTAATTAAAATAAGACAAAACTAAATTAAGTGAGATTATGGAGAAGAAATAGACAAATATTTCAAGGACCTGTCTGAGTCTGTAAGATGTAAATCTTTCTAAATTTATTTTTTAATCACAATCCTATGTCATTTTGCTCATACTTGAATTAAAGGGCATATTTACAGGTTAACAGTAAAACCAAAAATTCCTACACACTGTCTTAGCACTCACTGTCACAAAGCCATGCGAGCAGAGAGCATGGTAAACCTTTTATCATGAAACACAGTTTACAGAACTCCACTGCTCTGAAGTTTGGGTCTCACAAAAGAGGCTGGGTCCACCCCCAATTAGTCCTATCGTGGTGTCATTTATCATTAAGCTGGGTAGAAACATGATTTAAGACTCCTTTTAAAAAAGTAGTTTTGCTGTACAGCTTTAACCCTTTTTTCTAAAGCAAGTGCTTTGTGTGCCAGACAAAAATGGTAAGATATGGATTTGTACACTAGGTGGCACTGTAGGACTGATAATTCCTCATGGTGGGCAGTATGTTTTAACAGGTACAGCACAACTATAATTTACTAGTATAGCTGAAGCAGCGATTACTGTTATCTTTTAATAGATTTTTACTGGAAAATCAGGTGTCTGTTAATGTGTCCAATATCCCAGTGTGCTGACAGAATTTAATAGACTCATCATTGTTGACTTACACACACTGCTCTTTAACTAAAAGAGGTATATTTACTAACTCCAATCACTTGCATCAGCTGGCATATATATATATATATATATATATATATATAATATATATATAGAATTATATATAATATATATATATATATATATATTATATATAGATATATATATGATATGCACATGTCTACGGTAGTGTACATTGCCTGGTATTACTTGATACAGACACTTAGTAAATAGACACCACTTTAGTAAATAGACAAACCAATCTGTTTATGAATGACCTCTTTCATATATGTGTTGTGTGATGAAATACACTGTGTGCTTGTAAGCAATGTACACTGAATATATAGCATTTCATCCTGTGATATCTCAGGCAGTTCCATATGGGTGTGTTTTGGATCCAGTGTCTGTATTCTGGGTATGATGAGTAGTACAATACCCGAACGGTGGTCTTCTGCAATGCAATGGGAGCCTTCTTCTGGATGTACCTGAACATACTGAAATGCATAGGGGTGGTATTCATTCTTATTATTTAATATTGGAATACTGGGTTTTAAAAAAATGGCACCATGTTTTGTGCAGTAAAGGAATGGAACAGGCTATTCTTTTGTATTTGAATTTATATTCTGAGTATTTAAGGTCATTTTGAATTAATGTTTGCATATTGTATCAGATAAAATGTGAAGATTAGGTGTTCCCTCAACATATTTTGTTTTTCTTTTCTCAAGAGAACATTTAAAATGACCTTGAGCAGAACCTTCACCAAAGAGGTTCACGTATTGCAAGAAGCAGGTCTGTTGACTATGAACTGACTCCTGTGTGAGGGTGCCATCACAAGACTTTTGTTTTATAATCAACTCCATATGTGCTTTCATGCTCCTATTGAATGTCACGTCAGATTAGCTCTCAATGTACTTTTATGACATGCCCTAAATCTTGAAACCTAACCTCACAGTTTTAAAGCAGGCGTTTGTTCCAGATCTAGGAGTCTCGTTCCATTTGTAACCCTGAAAAGATTCCTGTCAGGCTTGCAATACCTGGGTTGGATTTCAAGTTCAGGTGCAAAAGGTGGTTAGAGGCCGTGGTAAATGTTTGGGTAATCTGATTAACTTGAAAGTAAGATGTGTTCACTTTTATAAAATGCCTCATATATATATATGTATATATAGATATATATAATATATATATATATATTATATAATATATATATTATATATATCTATAATAATATATAATATGCTATATTATATATCTAGTATATATAGAGATTATATATAATTATTTAGATTTATGATTATTTTTTTTTTACTGTCCCCTTACATCCTTATGGTGTTTGCAGTCATTCTGTTTGGTTTTTATTGCAATTACTCAAACAGTGTGTTTTTTCTATGTTAACTTGATGCACTTCTGTGCCTGGTCATTTTTCAGAACCTCTTTACCTCTATTTTGTTTATTTGCACTGAAGACTTTCATTGCTTTTTTTTTTTATATACCCAGCTAAATTTCAGAATTTCTGGATTTTATTGCTGGGTATTTGTTGAAATTCAAGGCACGGCTTCACAAGGAATGCTGACACCTCTTTGATGCGAGCTTCCGTCCCTTGTTTTATAGGCTTCCACACATTTACTTTTTATATATATTTTGTATGTCTTTTTTATTTTGAGTAATGAACCGACCTCCTTGTCTTAATACCTACAAGAAAAAAAAGAAAAAGCTTTCAATGTCCCAGTTTTTCCAAGCAGCCTGACACTGCGCTAATGTCATTTGACAGAGATGGAGCATGAACCGATCATATAAACAAGGTCGAGTGTTTCTGGCAGTCTTGTGACTCCTTTGTGCACCTACTTGAAAGTGGTGCTGCCTGCCGAGCAGCCCTGTTTGCAAGAGCATGCAGTGCCCTGTGCAGCTGGTGGTGCTTTGAGGAGCACATTGCTGTGCTAATACCTTGTTAAGGCTGTTTCAGTCGCTGGGTCTTTGGGAGGTCAGTGTCAGGACTGCTTTAGTGTGAACCCTTCGTGTGTCGGGTAATGCTGAGGACATGTGGAACTTCCACCTTCTCACACCGCAGGGAGACGAGCTGCTGCAGGGCTCCCCTCCCATGGTGCTCAGCTGCTCATGGGTTAACTCATAAAAAAACAATATGTTTCTGATCAGAAATAATTACTTTGATTTGGGCTGCCCTATTTGATAAGTGAACTAGGCACATAACTTGGCAGGACTTTTTTTCTCATGTTGAATTTTGTAACTTTGGTATACTACAGGTGTTTAAAAAGTTGCTGGATGTTTTGCCCTGTGTGCCTTAGCCCTTTTCTTATTCTGACACATCCACTAACATGAGACAGAGTTAAGCTTTAAAATAGGACAGTAATTAGAACCATCATTTTTTTTTTATGTTATTTGGTTTTTGCCAGGTAAAGGGTTATTCATTTCTTATGCAAATTATTACATTTCCATTTGCTATCTTTAGCAACTTTTGATACAGCACTATCAATCTTTATTTAATTTATAAAAAATTATATAATACATAATTTTGCATATATATATTGTAATGTAAATAATTTGCATATATATGCAAAAAATGATAGAAAAAGACTGGTGTAGTGATTGTACTCTGTAATATACACATTCGAACGTATTTTGATCCTGTCATTAATCTTGGATTATTTAAAAAAAAAATACAAATAAACCAAAAACGGCCCACAATTTCATCATCACGATAAGTAAAGTTCCCAATAAAAAAGTTATTCATTTCTTATGCAAATTATTACATTTCCATTTGCTATCTTTAGCAACTTTTGATACAGCACTATCAATCTTTATTTAATTTATAAAAAATTATATAATACATAATTTTGCATATATATATTGTAATGTAAATAATTTGCATATATATGCAAAAAATGAAAAGCTCTTTCATTTCTATTTGCTTTGTGATGATAAATATTGGAATATAATGATAAAAATGTCTCCTTGCTTTTTAATAATATAATGAAACATTCTAATAGTTTTCTTAATGCATATAGTGTAGTACTGTGTTTAATAATATGTTAAGGTTGACAAGTTTACACAGATAAATTCCAGCTTGCTCTCTTGAACACAGCTCGTATCAAGCTGCCATTGTTTCAGCCCCTTCATGTATACAGGTCCTGGCGAAATGCTTTGTGTAGACGGTGTACATTATAAATCTCACTTGATATGAAAGGAAATAAACTCAGTAATAAGGAGAGACTTTCAAGGACGTGAATTATATATCATGACAGGAATACAGCTTTATAATATGTGAATTGTAATTGATGTCCATTGCAAAAACATTGTAAATTCTACCTATTTAACAGCTTTTTAAAAATGTATCTATTCTTGTGCTCTGCATGCTTTTTCAAAGGCTTTCTTCTATTTTTTTGTTTTTTTTTTTTTTGCTCTAATCCCTTGGCTAATTTCTCCATGCTGGTTGAGTGGTCAATTTTTGCAGTCAGTAGGCTTTTGAGGTTACTCATAGGCCAGGAGTATTTGTGTCCTAATACCTGTTTAACTGTTTAACACCGTTTTCGGTTTCATGAAAGCTCCGTTTTCGATTGCATGAAAGCGGCTTAGCTCTTGAAAAGATAATGTTCTATATAAAAATAAAAATATTTAAATAAACTTTTTCTCGGGTTAATCAACGATTATTGCTATCGGAAATTAATAAACGTTCATTTGCAAGTTGTATACGACGTTGTTCGAGTTCACATGTTACTTGAGAAACATGACCTCCTCAATATGACAGTCGTTGGTACTGAAAATTTTTTCCCTTTTTTGCTCAGGTCTCTTTGTAATAAATTATGAATAAATGTCTACAGTCAGCATCGTATTGAGTCTCAAGTCCCAGGCGATAGTGAAAAAAAAAAAATAAAAAAAAAGCGTGTTGCTTAAAAAAAAAAAAAAAAAAAAAAAAAAAAAAGTTTAACCCAATTTGTCAACTAAATGCCATCCATTTTTTTTGCATTACGGTAGTTGGAAAATCCAAATCCCTGACACAAAAAGTTTCATCCCAGTATATTTGTATCTGTAACCCTGTAGTTTAGGGATGTGTTTTAAGTGGTCATATATATGAATCATGTCATTATGTATAAGCATGTGTCCCCTTAGCTTTGCATGATGTTTGCAATCAGAGGGGATCTTACTCTGCTGTGTAGCTCTGCTTTAACCTGATTTACAAAAAACATGATGCTTTAGCTCAGGATCTGTTCTACTTGCTGGTTATAGACATAACCCAGGCTTGACCAGCCAGAACGGTATTACAGAAGGGCAGCTGTTTAAATGAGTCACGGGTCAATATTTGTTTATGGACACAGTGTAACAGCTTGCTATGGTCTCTAGGATGTGATGACTTGGAAAGAAAGCTGGATGCTTCTTCCACAGGAATACAGAGAGAATGTCAGCATCTACACACATTCATAGGGATTTATTGATCGATTGACTTTTCAATCAGCAGCGTCTAGTTTCAAACAAGACTGGAATAATCATACATTTGGAGACCGGTTATTTCCTAAAAAAAAGGGAATTTCTCTTCAGAGCCCCCCCCCCCACACACACACAAATATGTATTTAAAAAATCAAGAGACAGGAGTAAAAAAGACAAAATAATACAAAGTGTTGTTCAACACAATATAGTCATTTTTTAAATATTGAAAAGAACGATAAAGCTATTTTTTTCAAACACACATATACAAACATGAAATCGAAGTACTGGTACAGTATACAAAAGCAATAAGGTTATTATTATTATTATTATTATTATTATTATTATTATTATTATTATTTAGTAGTAGTATTGGAATACTTGGAATCCATATAGCAGTAACAGGGCACTCAATTCCATGTTTTTAAATATGAAATAATGGAATAAATGCAATTATGGCACTTTTGACAGATGGATAATGTCCTGTTTCCCAGTGCTCTTATCTAATTCACTTTCTAAGGAGATGACCACAGAAAGAGCACACAATATAACAGCACTGTTCTTTTGCAGTATAACCACTTTGCAATGTGCATGACTTCCAAAGTGCCGGCAATCTGCACCTTTCACATCTGTAATGCTCTCCACTCATCTGAATCTTTAATACATAGGCAAAAGTGTCAAAGGTGCAAATCCCAGTAAAACAGCTGCAGAAAAGGGTTAAACCCCTTTTCTTTTGCTCATTAGGGTGATGACTTACTCTTTTGAATGCTGATGCCCTGGTTCAGATTTATGGTTATGAATTTGTTTATTTAGTAAGGTTAGAAGCACTGATGAAAAGGACGGAGCAACTTTTGAAATGTTTGTCTGCCATCTGTGTGCACCAGGCAGTAACTACGTGCAGATGGTTGTTTGCGCCATACAAAAAAAAAAAAAAAAGTTCTGGTTCTTTTAATAAGATTTATTGCCACGGTCACAGGTAAATGCTCGGGCCATAATGATAATTGTTAGTAATCCTTCAGAAAACAGTGATTAGAAGTAAAAAACAAAACAAAAAAAACAAAACCTAAAAACACAGGGAGCAATCATATCCCATCCTCACAAAGGTATGCTGATGTTTTTGTCTGTCTAATCATTTGTGGTTGTTGCTATTGCTCTTGAATTGTTTTATTTACTGTGTCAGCCCACATTGAATCAATTGCATGATTGCTACTTTTGCAAAATGCTTTAGTTGCACTAGAAACTGTGAAACTGTTTTTTAATTTGAAAGAGTTAAAAAGCCATTAGTCATTCTGAGAAACAGATAACAGAAACTGAAAAAGCTTTTAGGTTTTCTGGCTACAGAAACCTTGGTGGTTTTATGTTTTATTGTTTCTAAGATAAATTGTGATCAATTATGCGCAATCGTAGCACAATGACTGCCGAATAATCCTTTTAGGATATACTTTTTGGAAACTGCGCTTAAATAAAATAAGGGTATTATTGTGTTATTACTTTTGAACTAAATTTCCCCCTATTGAATTAGTATAAATGAATCAGAATTGAATGATACACGCACAGTTATTCAGGTACTTGCAGTTTAGTGAAGGATCCATCAAAAAGCATCTGAAAACAGGTTCCTAAAAATATTGATAAGTATTAACAAGGAGTAGCATCATATCAGTATAGTTTTCATTTATACGCTGTTTGTGGAAAGCTTATGGTGGGTTTTAAAGTAACTTACATATAAAATTTGATAAGGGCATAACTTTTATATTGTGTCAGCTATATGCGCTTTAGCCCATCATTAATCACAGGGATGGAAATAAGACTCCTTATTGCATAGCAGTTTCATCCATTCCAGGTTTTACTACGAGCTTGATTAGCCACAGCGTATTGGAGTGGATTAAACTGCTATGCAACGAGAATCTCATCTCCATCCCTAAATCCCCTCATAATGTTAAAACCCATTTATAACGATTTATATATGCATTATTAATCATTTTAAAAGTACCCTTAAACTTTATTATTCATTATTTAATGTCAAGTGTTACTTTTATTTTAAATAAGCAGCATGACTTTACTACCTGGAAGGAGTTTATGATTGTCATGACCTGCGGGTCGGGTCCCCTCAAAGGAAGGTCACTGACGAACCCCAACTACTGGTCATTGAGAAGCAATGCTTGACCATTAAAGAGGGAGAAGCCAAGCTACCTCTGGCCTATTGCCACAAACTGTGTGACTTAATGCTGGTGCAAAACAGGTTTCAGACAGACAGCCGCCGTGAGGGGAAACTGTGTTCAAAGCAGCATGGCGGCCACAGGGGAACAGAACTGAAAAAGGAAAACGTTTGAAATAAGTTTTGTTGGTATCCTGCCAGGTGCAGGTGGCAGTGCGCACTGTGCTTTATGGGTTTACATTTGGCTGCTGGTAACGCACTTAGCTGAGTGTGTTAAACGAGAGACGTTTGCCAGTATGAAGTCTCTTCTAAAAATACAACCAATTTGTTGTTATTTTTTTATAGAGTTGGAAAGAAGATATAATTAAGAAGTGTTATACAAACTGTAATGCCATGATTTTGGCATCAGTGTACTGAAGGGTTTTAATTTTTTTTTTTGTAGTACATAATATGTTAAATATAAATTAAAAACTCAATAATAATAAAGTATACTCTAATGTTCAATTCCAGTTCAATTTGTTTTTTGTAAAAGTCTTCAAAAGTGCCTTTTTTTTTGTTTCATAACTAAGTACCAGGTTTTGCTTTTTTAAGAAAGATTTTTGTCCCACGTTAATCTGCTCCAGACTGAAACTGTTTCCATAAGCAAACTCTTTAATTGCTTTCACATGTAAACATAAAGTCCATTTGCACGGTCTATCATTGTGGATTTTAATATAATTGAAGCAATTTCTTCTCAGCCCCCTTTTTCTTCAACGTTAAAAGAGTGTTCAGGATATTTGGGGCTAAGTGTGTTTGCATAATTTGGGAAGGTAGATAAGCAAATCCGATATTTCTGGCTCTTCAGTTGCCCTGGTTTCAATAAAGAAAGGGTTACAAGTGGCAAACACAAACCTGTGCTTGAAATCCAGTTTCAGGCAACAGAGCATCTTGCTTTGATTTTCTCTTCACTGGTGCAATGGGAGAAAAAAAAAAAAAGGACAATAACATCTTTGTTCACATTGCAGAGAGCCATTGAATAAAGGTATATTAACAATTCAAATTTGCAGTGCCAACACCTTCATAATAAGCAAACAGGGTATTTTTTTTTCAAGCAATAATTTTGTACTGGCTTCATAAATTAGTATTTTTTAAAAATGATGTTTTATTACATTTGCAACAACATTTTTCATCATAATATTGACAACAGGGGCAATTGCTGAATCCAACAACTGCATTGGCTTAAGTACGTTTGCATAAATCTGAAATGATTTCAAGCGTCAGCAAAGTTTGGGTTACTTACCATTTTAGCAAAGCAAAAGGATATAAAAGTAATGTATTATTGCCAAGCATAATTACTACATAGTTACCATTCCCATATACAGTGGACTGAGATCCAGTATTTCAGTAAATAATAATATGTAGATTTGCATTCTTGGTAACCGCTCTGACAACTCAAGGACTGGGTATCAGCTTGTATCGTCCAGCACCCTAAATCATATTCTCTCTTTATATATTTACATTCAACTGACTTAATCCATCCCTGCAAGTACCATACAAAAGCACACACATAGCACAATGATCTCAGGCTATAAGTAAATACTGCACAGTGATCAGATTATTTCAGATAAAGACACACATTGTGCATACTCCAATTAACTCCTATTTAAAATAAATAAAAAATAAATAAATAAATAAATCACCAAAAAACAATCTAACAACTAAAAAATGTAATCAGAGGCCTCTTTAGCACTCTGATATTGTTTGTAACATGGCTTGTGGATCATGGATTTTTCTCCTTTTAAAAGCAGGAATAATTCAAGGCTGGAGTAACCCTTTTTGAAATGTTTAAGCTATGGCAAGACTATGATTCCAGTTTGATACGGTTCACACAGTTAAATGGCTCAGCTTCAGTACATGTCATTGCTTCAGATCATGGAGGCTTTTGACTGTGGGAGCTAATCAGCTCATTACAGAATGAAATTAACCAACACAGCCTTTATAAATCAATAAACAAGTACATAAATATAAAAGTACATTCTTAAAAATCTAATTAACTAAATCCTATACATTCTTATTTTTAATTTCTACTTTCAGCTTAATAGGCTCATTCTAAAAGTCAATTACACATCCTAAGCTATTAAACAGCTACAGTGTCCTGTGTTTTAATTAGATTTTCTATTTAGAGATCAATGATTTCCTTAAAAACACTGCGGTTAAATGAAAACTCTAGCCAAGCTGATATACAAAATGTTAGTGCAAACCACATATAAAAATGAATAACAAATTAAACTGTGCATTTAACATAGTCACCAGCCTACGTCAAGCATGGAATGAATGTATTGCTCTGGATTCCACTTTATAATATACATGTCTTCAATATTACATTATTATTATGATAATTCTTTTATTTCGTTAAAGTATATCTAAAATCAATATATATATATATATATATATATATATATGATATATATATATATATATATATAGATAACTTCACTCTATTAGGTTTCTATGGGGGGGGGGGGGGGGGGGGGGTTAAAGTATATATATATATATATATACTATATATATATATATATATATATACTATAGATCTAGATAATCATATAGACTATATCGGTCTGGTTCTTCCAGGTAGGGTTTCTTTATTAATGTAGTACATTAATTGCACTTATTAAATACAAATAATTCTGTTTAGGTCTCTACTTAGCCTACATGCTTATGTTTACTGTTGAACATTTCAAAAGATCATTAGCTTTATAAGGATAATAAAAACCTGCTATTGACTGTGCTATACCACACTTATATAACCAGCAATATGTTCCTATGAAAAGAACCATATTTAAATGCAAAGCTGTATGAAACAGAACGATGGCAGATACACACTCACCAATTCTAAGATTCTCCATTTTTTGTAATCTTTAGTATACCAACGGCATATTCATTAATTCCTGATTACTGATTCATTAGCAGACACTTAACATAATGTAAACCCAGCTTTATATTGGTTGAAATGCATACACAGGCTGTCACAGTACAAATGCTTATCAAACAGTATAGTAAGTAGGTGCAAGGCATTAGCGGCTAACCTATTTTTACAGGTCCTTTACTTAGTCAGTTATATTATTTAAGTGCCTAACTCAGCCTCCCCATTAATAAAATAAAAAGAGTTAAAACCAGACTATGTGCATGAGTGTTAATTGTTACCATGCATGTTACTGGCAAGCCCATAAATCAAACCTCTAATTGCAAGAAATTGTAGGCTAACATTAAGCTATGATTTCTAACCAGTAAATATTCATCAGCATCAGTACTA
>NC_054534.1:5910807-5945807 GCF_017654505.1 Polyodon spathula
GTTCATTTTCTTACCTGCTTCTTCAAGCACCAGTCCATGAGTTGTGTTTTTATCATTTTTTTAATAATGGTTTGTTTTCAGTTCAAAATGGTGGCTCTATAATGAGCTTCTGGGAATTGGGTAGAAATGTTCTAAAAAGAAAAAATCTATGGGTATTTATGTCCATTCCCTTCATTAGAGCAGTTTCTCTGGAGGTATTACCATAAGGTAGCAAGTGAGAGGAACCAAGTCCCTTAAAATGGCAATAAATCAGCCCAACTGAGTCATCATTGTCCGAGACATCTGAACTGCGGCAGTGCTGAGGATCCCACAGTGAGTGTGAAATCACTTGACCCCTGGCATTAACCTTTCCTGAATGAATAGACACTGCTTTCCACAGCGTAGAACAAAAGCAGGATAGTATTGATTAAACACCACATTCACTTGATATTAAACACTGGCTCATCCTGTTCCTAGCACTTTCATTCCCCTGGTTTGTGCAGGATGGTGGGGGTGCGGACGTCTCAGGAGAGGGTATGCTTCTAATTTAAAGAAATGTTGGGTTGTTTTTTTTTCCCCTCCCGTAAACTTCTCCTCTCCTCCGGTGGATCAATACCTGGCACCCATGATTTGCCATAAGTAGGTATCGTTGGTTTTGAGCTGTGTTCTTTATCACCTGAGACGAGGGAGCTCACAGTGCTTCTGCTCACTCTGCCTCGTTCGTTGCAGGCCTTTCATTAAGTCTGACCTTAATACAAGCCTTCATGTGCAGGGACATGTTACCCAGCTCACTTATAGAAAACCATTTTCTATCCCAAGGACCCGATTAGGAGCTTATAACACAAGGCAATCCAGTGTCAGAAAAAGGATTGTGTAAATATGTTCCTATGTGTATTTATATAAATAAGTGTATGTATGTGTGTGTGCGCGCATGTGTGTGTGTTACATTAAATGTCTGATATTACGTCTACCTTGTGGCTATGAGAAAATACAACTAAATGTACACTCATCATTTCGGTCAGCACCTTCAACAAGGACTTTTGGGAAACAAGGGAGTGTGTCCTCTTTTGCATAACAGCTGTGTGGTTCACTGTAATCAGCAATCCATAAATGCATACAGACCGGAACATCAAAAACATTTAAAACACAATTCAGTTGAACCTACAATGAGTTTTTATCCTTACTAACACTTATGTCTTGTCGTTATTATTGAAGATGCTAGCAATTGTACATTGATGTGCAAATCAAAAGATTATATATATAAAAATAGGGTTTAATGTAACTGTATCAACTCCTGAATAACTTTTGTATTTGCTTATATACAGTAATGGCAGAGGCTGTACCATTTGAAACCAGCATTGTTTATTTAAATAATAATAATAATTATAAAAACATTTAAAAAAGACGATGCACTTCATTCTATAATTAATACATACTGTTTACAGGAAAGTTATACTTTAGACATACTATGCTGTTTCTAAGATACTTCAGAAATATCGTTCATAAGATACTTTTGCTCATATATTTACTATGTATTGGCATTAAAATTCCATTCACATAGGCAGACATGCACACAGTAATGGGTGTTAAGGGTTACCCTCTTTATTTAGGAATATCCAGCTTATAGGATATTAAAGAGTGATGTTTCACTGGGTGTGTTTCTTTAGCAGTATGGCTTCCACTGTTAATTGAGCCTTTCCAGTAATAACAAACTCCCAGCCCTCCTGTATGCTCCCTGGCATGGTACCACATCATACCCAATGAAGCGTATAGTGCACAAGCACAGCTCATGGGGAAATCCATTTGTTTCACAGCCCCTTTTCCTTTCCTCTCATCCTCATCCAGGCAGCTTGTGTGTTTATCTTGGGTTTGGGATTTTCTTCACATGACTTGAAAGTAATTAATTAGAGCACTCAGTGATGATTTATGATATTACTGACATAATTAATGATACCCATCAATTTTCCTGCTTAATTGAAGGAGGCGTGCACTATCCCAGACTTCTGAAAAGCAGCAACACAGAAAACATCAAAGCATACCCAAGACAGGCTTTTTTTTTTTTTTTCATCAACTTTGCATGACACAGTATTGGTGACATCAGCAGCTAACTTTAGAAGATGTATAATCCCTTGAAGTGATTTTGTAAATAAAAGGTAAATAATATTCTGACCTTTTGTTATCCTTCTGACCAGCACTAACCCAAAGTCTGTACACAGAACATAAATATTTAATTTACAGGCATGGTATAGTTTCACAACACACGCACCGTGCATTTTAAACAGTGACATATATTTTCCATTATAATGTGTGGTTTCAAATGATCAAATTCTGATCTGTTATATAAACACCAAGGTTTGTGAGATCTGTTGCATGTTCCCGAATGTGAAAATTGCATCATTTCCAGCAGTCCAACATTAAATAGCATATAGTTATACAACTGGTATCTTTGACCTGATTTTAAGCTTGGATGACAATGGAAAATATTTTTATTTTTATTAATGTTTCTTACTAGACATATCCGAATACAATATAACGTTCTATTTAGGATTCATGTGTGTACCCACGTTGTTTCTTAATTACTTCAGAAATTAACAATAACCCCTTTGTGGTTACTTATTAATGTTTTTTTTTTTGTGGAAAAGCACTTCTGTCTCTTCTTTTTATATAACAAAATGACAACATATCTTTATGCCCAGTATTGTCACATGACACAGTGTTACTGCCAACAGAAAATAAACAACAGGTGTTGCTTTATATTTAAATATATATATATATATATATATATATATATATATATATATATATATATATATATATATATATATATATATATAGGAAAAAAGAAAAGATAAAACTGTACTGCAGCAAGCACAATATTAAAATGTTTATATTTAATACTGCAGGTTAGAAAGAGCATTTATAATACAATTAAACAAAAACAACAACAACAATGGTCAAGGAGCACAATTCATAAACATAAACTGGAGCAGTACAGCAGACTCCGTGGCTCAAGTGTAAACTTGATTGGAACATTTTAGGGCGCTCCAGTCAGCTCCCCATTGAAAGTGTGATCAGGTAGTTTAGACTGTGACTGGCTGTGTCAACAGAGGGAAAGTGGAGGATTAGTCTCCATGGCAACCGCAAAGTATCCCTGTTTGTAGACAGACACATTCTGCTACATCTGAAACTGATTGACAGGTCTATTCCGTTGCAACTGACCCATAGAAATTAGCAAGTAAAAGTTATTATACTGGCCTGTATTGAAGGGTTCTCAATATCTTAAAGTGCTCTTGTAAGGTATTCTGTGGCATTTGCATGAGAAACCTGGAAGCGATTGTTCTGGGGTTCATATCTACGGTTTTATAGTTTCTTAGTGGGGGGAGTATTGCCGGCTGAGAATAACTTAATTTTCAGTTCTCTTCTCTGACAGAACTGTTGGAGCATAGACTGAGAGGAGCAAGCACACTTTAAAGAGCCCTGGCTGAATAATATACACCTTTAGAAGAGGCGGTTTCTTTTTTTGCTGGGTTTTTACAGCTTTATTTTAGAAAAAAAGATTTTGGTGGTAGTATTTTTTTTTTTTTTTACATCCAGCAAAAGATGGATAACCCATTTAATAGATTTTTTTCAATGTACTTTATTTTGATTTGACTGGGCAATTTCCTAATTGACATTCTAAAACAAACAAAAAGCAGAAAAGACAGCACAGAATTTCAATTAACAGAGAGATATGATGAGCTTGGCAGGGTGCTTTCAAACAAAAAGAAAACATGAAATATATTTTTATTTCATGTTTTGGTTATATAACTATTGTCACGGTGGATGCAGTATATAGTTCAAAAGATTCAGCTGAGCTCCGTTTAAATATATAGACATTTAAATGTATTTATTTATTGCTAGTCCAAACAAAGCAGATGTCACTTAAAGCAACGTTTTACAGATAGACCTCATCACTGCTCTGCCCCAACTCTTCTGAGGAGGAATTTGCATCAAGACACAGATCAGACTGGGGGCTGCAGGGTTTTGTGGCTTTTGACAGGCAGGGCCGGTGTGCCATTCAAGAGCTAATTATTGTTTTGCAGGGGGCAGTCACCATTAGAAAAGGGCACAAACCCCTCTTTTTGACAGAGCAGAATAGAACAGCTTTAAAGGGGCTTTCCGTTGTCTCAGTTTCTGAGTGTGGCTCTGAAGGGAAGGGGGACTTGCTGTGGAAGACTAATGGAATCTGAGAGTTCAAACAATCCTGAGCTCCCCTCATAACAAATGCATTAACAGCAGAAGGGAGATGACGTGGTACAATATTGAATTAAAAGCTAGTTGATGACTTATCAAAGCCTGTCAGCCTACTGAATTTGAAGTACTCCAATAAACTTGTGATATCATATGATACTTCTTTAATTTTATAAAGTGGGGGTTGATGTTCAGAATCCACAGGCAGTTTTAATTACATTTTAGTGTGTGTGTGTGTGTGTGTGTGTGTGTGTGTGTGTGTGTGTATGTTTTAATAAGAGTCACAAATGGAGTTTAGAAAAAGGGGCATTCAGAACAGAAAATAGGAGACACTTTTTTACACAGAGAATTGTGAGGGTCTGGAATCAACTCCCCAGTAATGTTGTTGAAGCTGACACCCTGGGATCCTTCAAGAAGCTGCTTGATGAGATTTTGGGATCAATAAGCTACTAACAACCAAACGAGCAAGATGGGCCGAATGGCCTCCTCTCGTTTGTAAACTTTCTTAAGAGGTAAACAAACCTGTTAGCTCTGATCTAGGACTGGAGTAAATCAATGTCAATTAACAATTGGTTTAATGGCTCTATTTACACACAAAACATTACTCCTGAGAAGGATTCTGAACATTAAATTGGGCACAATTGGGCACGCTGTTTGAATTAAGGCTAATTATTACAAAACACGATTTTATATTATTATATCACACTAATGAATTTTTGTTTTTTGCTGAACCATTGCATCAGGTTATAAACCATACATATATTTTTGACTCTGTTTTGAAAATACCTGTAACCTGTAGTTACCATTTACAAATACTTCAAACATTCAAAAACGTAAACTACTGAAATGAAAAATAAGATTCCAGATATAGTCTTCCATTTGTGTAATTGTTAGAAAAGGTTGGCTATTATAACTGGCATTAAAAAAACATATCCATGCCTTTAAAAAGTATTCAATGCTGCCGGATTATGTTCCTTTATCATTTTTAACCAGCAGGGGGAATACTTGCTCCACAAAATACGCATCTATCCCGTTTCCTTGAGTTTTTCAATCTGTAATGGAAGGAGTACACTGCCACACTCATCACTGTATTAACACTGTTTCTACGTTTTACAACAGAGGCATTGGCTGTAGTTAAGTAAATACGTATTATAATATATAATAAAAATCAAACTTTTCTGGTTATTGCAGCCAAATAACACCTGCACATTTACAATGGAGCGTGTATTTCTGGAACCAGGAATACTGAGCTGAATTTGAAAGTAAACAAATCAATAAATACAAGAATAAAAACAGAACAAAGTGGTCTCATTTTAAACACACCACGGGTGTTTGTTCCATGTGATGTATTTTTATATGAAGTGGTAGGTTGTTGAAGAAATTGCATTTTTTTTTTTTTTTTTTTTTTTTTTTTTTTTTTTTTGGTCAATTACGGTAGCCCAACAACTTTATTAGTGAATAAAGCTTGTAACATCCTCCACCTCTACAACATTTAAACATAACTGTCTCATCACAAACAGCAATTACTGTTATTAAAGATTTGAATTGGTTTCTTATTTTACACCCGCTTGAATCTGTTTAAAATTATCTGGTACTTTACTATACCGGAGAAATAAAAAAAAAAAAAAAAAAAACACCTGCACTGAATGTCTGATGCCGTATGTTTCTAGCTTTGAGTATTTTATAGAGATACAAGCTGCTTGTTATCTCAGTGCTGCATTACACGGAAACAGCAATACTAACTGAATGCAGTTTCCTGTCTTTATTTCGCTATCTGAGACTTACATCAAAAGAAAAAGAAAAAAAATAAATACAAATTAGTGAATTAGTCAAGGGCTCTTATACAGGAAAATACAGGACTTTTACGATTTCAACAGTGCCTAAAAGTGATTAATCAACATTGTAAATTCTCAAATGGTGAAATATTGAGAGAGCACTCTTTAAACATGTCATTGAAATCTATAAACCAGCTGTGTAATTTGATGTTGTTTTTATACTACTATTAAAAAAGTTTTTTTTTTTCAAAATAAAAACAGACTTTATTACTCTATTATACATGAATTGTGTATCACTAAACTAATATTATTTATTTTCATAATCTGTACTGTTATTTGAAGCTGTGTTAAAAAAAAAAAAAAAACAGTAAAATAGCAGTACTATATTGTTGTCAGTAACAGCGTTAGAACTGTAAATACAAATAAAACATGCCCACAGGCTGGTTTCCATTAATAACCATTCTCTAATGTGAAACAAACCAAATAATTGAGAAAAATGTCACCGTAATCTAAAAAGACACATTGCTTGAAAATCCTGTTAGCCGAACAATTGTATTGGCTCCCTTCACTTTTTTTTAATACATTCATTTGAGCTTTAAGAGCCTCAGTTTCGAAAAAAAGATATCACTCATTTAAAATATTAACAACAATTATTACAATCTGATAGTACCGTTTTATTAAACTATGGTCATGTGGAAAATAAATGCAGTGCAAGACCTGCTGCTGTCTTTGAAGCTGTGTTACATGTTATGCATTTGTGGAGCAATAATTACAGAATAAATACCATAAATATTACAATTATTGATGCCTGCCTTTTTTTTTTTTTTTTTTTTTTGCTCAATACGATTGGAGCTGTTGCTGTTGCAGTTCTGCTGTAAATGTAATCACGTAGATTGTAAATGTTATTAGAGCGTCGTCCCTGGGCATTTCATTTGTATACATACACTATACTGCATTAAAATGCTAATGCTTCAGACCCTTATCGATTGATTTTATTTAACATTTAAAAAACATGCACCTTACAGCACAATTGTATTTTTGAACCTCTGTTGTGAAGCAAAGAAGAGCAATTCTGCATTACACTTTTAAACTTGATTATCCCTGTTTAACAGAATTATCTTTCTGGGGAATGTTGGATTTAAAAGTGCACCAGCGTTTACACTACATGACTTTGTTTATAATCCACTTCACCTAAACCTGAATGTCTCCTCTTAGTTTTTTTCTACATTTCCTCTATCATTATATTTGTGACACATTTTTAAAGAACAGAATTGAATGCCTTACCTATCATTTTATTAATTTTCATATGTTTCCAAAATCTTTTTTTTATTTATATGTATTTTATTTTGTGCTTTTGTATTGAAAAGCATCACATATTCTGGGCCACCTTATACAAAAGTGGAAGCCAATGTTCTGTCTTCATAAGCAAAGTCACATGATGTGATTTGATGCTGGCTGTCTGCCGTTGTCGTTGCCGTGGTTTCCGAGATGCTGTTCTCGTCAGCGTCATCTCACAGCGACCCGTGTCAGCTCCTTCTCTGATCCTCAGTGGATTTTCATCCAGTGCTGTCTTCCTCAGTTGATTTCCTGGTGAGGTGTTGCAATATCAGAATGCACTGGTCAGCACATTGTCACCTGTGTTTGGTTAGGGTCAGTCTTGAGTCAGCATACTGCTTGGCCTTTAGCTTTAATAAAATGCTTTCATTGTGGAAAAGCTCTGTGAGTTTGACTACATTTTTTTCCTGAAGCTGCTTGCTTTGGGTAATGCAACATTACTCTTAAAACCTCTTTAATATTTATCGCATCTCATGATGCTAAACGACATACTTCCCAATAGTAGATCCATTAAGAGTCAAACAACTTATAGAGTAAGTACTTCATTCTTGGCTGTCACTTGTATTGTAGGCAAAATGGCCATCTCATAACCCTGTGTCCTTTGCACATTTTTTTTGTAAAAGGAAAACACTAATAATTAGTCTCCAAAGACTAATTTTGAGATGGGCTCACTATGTTACCCTTAAATAATGCAATCTTTCATCTGACATATTTCAGAATGCAGTTGTTTAAATGTATACATTGATTCTAATGTATATGTCTGTAATATGCATGTCTCTCTCTCTCTTTCACACACACACACACACACACACACACACACACAAACATACACACACACTGGAATTACAGTATACAGTTTTGTCTCATGGTTACTATGGTAATGATAGCTTGTTGTATTTTCAGTTCCGAACAGGCCTAGTTAAAACAAAAATAAGAAAACATGTCGGCATTGGGGCTGATGTGCCTCACAGCAATTGTGAGCAGGTTGTCTCCCCCATGAGGTTTCTCAAGAGGGCTTGAATACAGCAGCGTCATGGTTATCTGGAGAGATAGACTGTCACATTCTGCCAGACATTTATAGTCTAAAACATGGCAGGTCCCTTAGAAAGTACATTCAGGATGTAATCTACATGTAGGAACCATATATACTGTGATTCATCTGACTTTTCTATTGTATAATATATTGTGCAGATTAATGTGTGTCACTTGGCAAATCTGACTACTGTACATTGAAGAGCCTAAGGTACACCATTTTAAAAAGGAATGCCATCAAAATGATAGGAAATTTAACTGATTTAAAAGATATCGAGGAGGATGTAATAAAACCTCTGCTTGTCATCAGTAAATTCTTTTCATTTAACAGTATTCATGTTTCATGCGATATTGCTGTCTCTATCTGTCTGAAACTAACTACCATTCATATCATCGATGGCAGTGACCAGAATATTCCAGAGGGATTATGGGAGATTTATTTATTTCAAGCCACTATTTGAAGTGCAACAACACACACACACACACACACACACACACACACACACACACACACACACACACACACACACACACACACACACACACACACACACACACACACACACACACACACACACACAAAGTCTACCTAAATAATTTAAAACATATCACTACACATCCTTACTTGCAGAAGGTAAGGTAAATGCATTTTATCTCCTATTCTTTGAAATTGCAGTTGACATTTAAATTACCAGAGGTTGTTGGAAAAGGAATGAATATATATATATATATATATATATATATATATATATATATATATATATATATATATATGATCATATATATATATATATATATATATATTATATAATTACATTGTCACATGATTATATACAATATATATACATATATATATATATATATATATATATATATATATATATATATATATATATATATATATATATATATATATATATATATATATATTGCTTGGAAGTGATAAATCTTACAGTGCTCTTTTATGCTGTAAATCTACAGTCAGAAAGAATACAAAGCAATATATGGAAGTGATGGTGTCTAACCCTACAAGACTGATGTGTTTAAAGATCTCAGTATTGCCTTAAAGGGAGGTCTTTGTGAAGTTTGATGCATTGAAGAAACAAGATGTTTACAACTGATCTGAAGAGTTTGCAGTTACCCATAATGCCTTGCACATGAGTGGGGTTCCGGGTGCTGGCTTGGGAATGGTTAAACGGGTTGTTTAAAATAGTTTCACTTGATGTTACTGCTGTGAAAAATACAACTAGGCAGGAAGGATGTCACGCCAGCCACTGAGCATTAATTCAACAACACGGGGGGATCTTTATTTCAAGATGGGAGGGGAAAGGTTCAAACAGGCAAACATCACACACGTCTCTCCCTTGATGGTTTAGAAAGGGTTATGTCAGCATTGTATCAAAGCATAGTAAAGCAGTAAAAAAGTAGTGAATGCAAGTCAAAACACAGGCATCGTGAACTATAGATACATATGTACGATAAACACACAGAAGCAATCTTTTAGAAGAAGAAGAAGAAGAAGAAGAAGAAGAAGAAGAAGAAGAAGAAGAAGAAGAAGAAGAAGAAGAAGGGATAACATGGCATATTTTTGAGATGTATTTATTTGGAAATTGGATAATGCATGCAAGATGAAAACCATCTGTTTTCCAACCCCATCCTGTGGAGCACAAACTGTTGTTTAAATAATAATAATATTTGTCAGTATAAGCTTTTGAGGAAATTATTTCTTCTAAGTTGATGAGAAAATATCAAGTTTCTGTGTTTGTATAAAGGTACAGGAACATAAAAAAAAGATCAAGAGCGTGTCGGAAGGTAGACCTATTTAAATGGGAGCATTAGCGGAAATTCTTGTCCCCTCTGAAAACTTTCTGCAGTAACTATCATTAGTTGCTGTTACTCGTGCCATAGGTGACCAAGAATGATCTTAGATTATTTGACACAAATAGTTTCTCAACCATGAATTCTCTGGACAGTGCTGTGATCACAGGTTTTGCATAAGATTAATTTGTTTTTTATTTTTCTGTAAGGTGTGTGATATTTTTGCCTATGACTATGTCATTTGAACCCCCTTGACTCTATTACTGACTTGTTGCATACTTCAATCCAGATGTTACAGTTGAATGTTATTTTTAAATAGCAATTATATGCTACTTTGCAGAAACATTTTTTAAAAAGTTATTCAAGCACAGCAAATGTAGGTCAGAGTGGTCTACTTTTTCATGGAACTGTCACTGGATTAGATTGGTTGTGTAAGGCTATATCTTGGAAACTTTTTGGCTTATTTTGATCAACTTCAAGGGAACTGTGTGCCACATGCTGTACACTTATGGCATCACCACACACACACACACACACACACACACACACACACATACATATACACACACACACACACACACCACACACACACACACACACACCCTTTCAAAACCCCCTTTCAAAATTTTCATCTTGCCTTATAGCCTGGAATTGATGTGCATTATTTTATTTTTTCTTTTTCATTTATTTACACATCCTACCCCACAACTTCCAAGTGAAAAAATATTCTAGAAATTTGTATAAAATTAATTAAAAACTGAAATATCTTGGTTGGATAAGTGTCCACCCCCCTTGTAATAGCAATCCTAAATTACCTCAAGTGTAACCAGTCACCTTCAAAATCACGCACCAAGTTAAGTGGCCTCCACCTGTATTAAATTATAGTGATTCACATGATTTCAGGATAAATTCAGCAGTTCCTGTAGGTTCCCTTTGCTGGGTAGTGCATTTCAAAGCAAAGACTCAACCATGAGCACCAATGGGCTTTCAAAAGAACTTCTGGACAAAGTTGTTGAAAGGCACAGATCAGGGGATGGGTATAAAAAAATATCAAAGGCCTTGAATATCCCTTGGAGAATGGACAAGACAATTATTAAGAAGTGGAAGGTGTATGGCACCACCAATAGCCTGCCTAGATCAGGCTGTCCCTCCAAACTGGATGACTGAAGGAGACTGATCAGAGAGGCTACCAAGAGGCTAATGGCAACTTTGCAAGAGCTACAGGTTTTTATGGTCAAGACTGGTCAAAGTGTGCATGTGACAACAATATCCCAAGCACTCCACAAATATGGCCTGTATGGTAGGGTAGCAAGAAGGAAGCCATTACTCAAGAAAGCCCACCTTGAATCCCATTTGAAGTATGCAACAAAACATTCAGGAGATTCTGTAGCCATGTGGCAAAAAGTTTGGTGGTCTGACGAAACTAAAATTGAACTTTTTGGCCTAAATCCAAAGCGTTATGTTTGTCACAAACCCAACACAGTCCATCACCCAAAGAACACCATACCTGTGAAGCATGGTGGTGACAGCAACATGTTATGGGGATGTTTCTCATCAGAAGGCACTGAATAGAAGGGAAAATGAATGGAAAAAAAAAAAAAGTATAGAGAAGTCATTGAGGAAAACCTGCTGCCCTCTTCAACCTGAAACTGGGACAGAAGTTCACCTTTCAGCATGACAACAACCCAAAGCACACAGCCAAAGCTACACTGGAGTGGCTAAGGAACAAAAAGGTAAATGTCCTTGAGAGGCCCAGTCAGAACCAAAATATGTATATATTTTTTTTAATTAATAGATTAAAAAGCATCATATGAACATACTGAACACACAATTTAATTACAGTAGTTTTGTGTTATTATTTTTATTCAATTGTTTTATTACTTTATTGATATTTTCAGAAGTTAAGACCTTAGGTTTCATGGAACAACAAGAAACAGTTTTTCTTTGGTGTGAAACATAAGTGTACTGCACAGTTTTGGCATTTCACCCTCATTTGACTATCAGATCCTGTATTTTTGCATCTTCCTTGCTTCTCTACAAAGTGAGCAGTTTCATCTTCTTTGACATTTGCATTAGGCATTACAGTTTCTGGGTGATGATGCTTCCTTTCAGGGGGTTCTTGTACATTGCTGGAGCAGGGATGACCACGCTTTACTTGAACATTTGCACCTTTTTTTGCTGAGTATTTCTGCTAGAGATGTCTTGAATTCCAGGAGGCAGAGTTCTTCACTCTGGCAATTTCAAAGCCTGCTAGTCTCTTCTATAGAGCAACCATGCATTCACACAAAGCAGATTCATAAAATGGAAAAAGATATGCAGGTCCCATTTCTTTGACCAGATTCTGGTGCAGTACAGTGCAATCAGTGAATCCATCAAGTCTGTGCCACCCATTGACTTGTTGGACATCAATACAGAGTATGGACATTGGACATCAATTTTTGTTCTAGTTTCTTCGTCCCATCTTTTTACACTGGAAGTGGGGTAGATGCCAGAGAATGTACTCAGCAAAGTTACAGATCGATTGTCTTGTTTGATGTGAGTTTTTCATCATATGATCCCCGTCCTAGTTTTTTAAGCTCAGCATCAGTTTCCCTTCAACCTATTCTATCTTACTTTGCCCAAGCAATACATCCCTCTCTTTGCCAACTCCACTTCTAGGCCTATGCTTGTGAATCAGTTGTCGTGGTACAATTTGACATTTTGGTGTTTGGGTCAGCCAGTTTCAAGGCAATATTGCTACTGGCACCTAGATCAGTTTTTACTGGGGAAATGTCCCCACAATAAAGATCAAGGTTGAACACAATGCCCTTTGAGTCACAGAGCAAAAACACTTTATAACCCTATTGTTTTGTTTTTTTGGGGAGGGACTGCTTTAAGCTACTAATTCCTTTAAGGGGCACAATCTGTTTATCAACACAAAGCTTCCCATCCATTGGAATGCTGATTGATTGCTTCTGAACAAGGTCCAGTAGGGGTCTCACCTTGAATAGACAATCTCTGTTTGGGTCATCTTCAGGTCATCTTCAGCTGTTACCTGCTATCAGCATGGCGTCAGCAATTTGAGAGATTCTACATTCTTGATTCCAGTACATGCGAGACCTCTGTAAAGAGTAGTTCCAATAAATTGCTTTATCTCTTTCACACTGCAGTGCAAAGGTGAGCTTATGTTGTTTTGAAGGGCGTATAGATTTGACTGTTCAACAGTGTTCTGTACGCATTCTGTCGTGAGTATTTGTCTAAAGTAAAAATTAGGAGAATGCACTTCCTCTACCTGAGTAAGCTTTAATTTCCAAAGGGGAGCTGGGTAATGAGCATGGGCTGTGAATCTCCAAAGAGGCTTATTATTTGTCACATATGTTGATGTTGGCAGTGACATTTCATCATTTTCAGCTACACTTTCTTCACTGCTGCTATCGCTGCTGTTATTTTATTCTTCAGGAAGAACATAGCAATCTTCTATTCTTTCCTCATCTGGTCTCCCACTAGCATCACTATCGTCACTATTTTCAGGAACTGTACCATTTTTAATCTGCCTGCCATAAAAAAAATTGACATCCCCCTATGAAACAGACAGGCACAGTGTGTAAAACTAGCAAAAAACCGAATCAAAAATCACTGAAAATATTCATTATATTCACTGCAGCTGACATGGTGCAATACAGGGTTAACTAATTTTTCCTTCATAAAGTAGATTGAAACCTCCTCAATAATGTTACGTTAACACATTGAATTACATGCCACTTGTATTATTCCATATACTATTATTATGGCTTCTAGTAGACTTTTGAAATATCACTTTTTTATTATATGATGCAAAAAATAAAATATCTAAATTACATTTATATAGTTTATTTTTAATCTTTAATTTGTCTCAATCCTAAAATTATTGGGGATGCAAAACGTTTGGACACAGGTGTAGGTATTGGTCTCTGCAATGCAAAATATTCCACCATTATAAAACCAGGTTAAAAAACAAGCAATTTTCCAAGGGTCATCTGGCTATGTGCAGCATGCAGGTTATATCATCTGTTCCATGCCCACACGTCTTCAGGCAAGAAAAGACAACCAGATACTAACAGTGAAGATGATACAGTGGCCACAATATCAGCAGGTCTGGGTTTATACACAGGAGAGTTAAACCATTGTAATAGGGGTCTGGGTGTTTATCAGGGTTTTCAGTTCATAGGCCTGAATTAAATGTTTGCACTGCAGTGGTTTAATGTAGGTTACGATGAAGTAGTTTCTCGGTGTGAAAAACAGCACACATTCAAGGTAAGTGCTGCGACTGGCACTGAAAGTGTAACACATGAATTATATAGGGTCTTGTCTTTGTATGGGACTGAAGACTTTAAACTTGTCACAGACACACTTTGTGAACAATACTAATTGTACTTGTAGTTATATAGTAATTACATTTTAAAAATCCAACTACACAATTACAATGTAGTAACAAAGTGTAAAAATGTTTGGAATTACACATGTAGTTACAGCATGGTAACTGGACAGTAATATATACAGTGTAATTAAGGGCAATGTTACCCTCTGACAAGGCTGATGTCAAAGTTCAGAATGCAGAAGGGAAGGGAAATGTGTTGGCAGAATGGATGGCTGTCAGTTAATGAGGTCAAATGATATAAAAATGGGAATTATACAAAACAAATATCTGACCTTTGTGTAATGCCCAGCTGCAGTTTATATATTCAGGTGGAACCAGAAGGAAGCCCCAGATTTCTATTGGAATGTCTCAGGGTGCAGGATGTTTAATAAGACAGTCAGAACACTACTGGAAAAGCTACAGAGAAAGACATCTAGCTCGATCCCAGGCTGAAAACGTATTCAGACTAAATCTGTCTATCTTAATTGTAATTGCAAACTGTTCATAGAGGGTTTAGAGCAGAGATGAAAAGCTTGATAAAAACAAGTTGAGAGCAGCTGGCCTGAGGGTAATGGTGTGCAGGGAAGGGACATGCCTTGATGTTCTGAACAGCCTCTTCTGTTCCCAACATCTGATCATTGTCAAATCCAAATGTCAAGCTGTAGATTGGGAACCAGGAGATACCACGTTTGCGTTCCAGCTCAACCAACTGGTTCACACTGTGACCCCTGGGGGGAGTAGGGGTGGGACGTGAGTCGCATCTCCGTGTGCCTCAGTCCCATTTAACTCTAAACTCGGGTGCATTGAGTGCCTTTGTGGGAATGTGACTGGTATCAAGTTGGCCTCTCCTGGCAAAGCAAAATTCCTTTTAATATCACTCCCAGCAACAACACAGTAATGTAACCCCTGTGATGGAGACAGACAGAGTATAGATTAATAAATTTAGATTTATTTAAACATATTTATTCAGGGGAGGTCACCCGAGATATATAGTCTCATTCAGAGGGGCACTTTGCTTGCAGCAGCAGTTACAGTTACAATACACAATGCACCCGTTAGTTAACAAACTCAAAGGAGAAGCAACAAGCAGGAAACATTGATATCCACATGTATTATTCTACATTGGATTCAGCAGACCAGGGGTACAATCAGTCGGTTATCAGATTTGAATTGTGCTACTTTATGAGATTTTAAGCTAAATTAAAAGCTGTAGTTCTTTTTTTGTCCTCAAGGGCCGATTGCATGTTGCATTTTGTAATGTACTGTAATGTATACTGATGTGAAACCAACGGATCCCCTAAACTCAAGGTAGTAAGCATAGAAACCCTAAGCAGGCTTGTCAGGTTGGATCAGTGCCACTGTGGCTGCCAATGGTAATACATATACTTACCGGTATATGGACCTGGGCAGGTCAGAATCAGTTTGCTTTTTTTGATGACCATATTAGACATGTAAAAAATGGAATCTGTTCCAAAGGTCTTTAATTGTTGCAGCATCAGCCCTGCCTGACCTGCTCATCAACCTTGTTATTGTTCATGTTTAATTTCTAAAAGGTCGCTTCATTCCTCATTTTTATATTCCACCTATTAAGATTTTCCAGCTGTTTGCATTTTAATGGTATTTTGTATCCGAGAACCCCATCTTTCTCACCTTATTCATATAAAACAAGTGATTTTTCTTTATTTTAAGAGTCCATTAAAAATGGATCCGTTATCATGTGATTAGCTTTGAGGCTACTATCCCAAAGGCTTGTGTGTGAGTGATTGTATCTCGCTTGCCCCTTTTTATGAATTGTATTTTGCAGATAAAAAGGAGTCATTGCATGAGCTTCAATCTCTTTTTCATGGCATCTGGAGTCTGCTGTAACTCTTTCTGCCTGTACTGATGACTGAAGATAGCAAACCCAAACTCACTGGAATGAATCTCCCAAATTACACATGTTGATGTGGCAGTGCACAAACACCAGTGTATCAGTTAATAGCAGTGCACAGGGTGCCTTTTATTGTGTAAGAGATGTCATCTTGTGCAGTCTGGGCGTCTCCTGGCAAAACACTCTGAAATAAATAATGAGCAATGAAACTTTACAGGTGGGCAAAACAATTTTCGAACGTGGGCTATTGTCTTCACTATTAGGCATTCACCCTGATTTAAATAGGTGCCAGTTTTAATCAAGTTTAAATTCTAGTCCCAGTTGCCAACTTATTCAACCTGAGACCACCTTAATTCAACGGGATGGATTCAATCAAAAAATGCACAGTGCCTGCCTTATACTGTTGTTCTATGGTGCCATTTCCATAGGTGTATTAGACATGTGGTTTTAAAGCTAATTGAATTTCATTTGTTTACACATATCAATTTTGATTGTGTAGCACCATAAAACACAGTTGGATTCAGACATTTTCACTTGCCACATATTTATACTGTGTCATGTTGACAATTACTAGAATACATGAATATAGTCTGCTGGTTTGCAGTAGATAACTTAATAACCATATAACCCTATTCAGACCACTTGGAGGCTATCGGAATTTCCACATGGGTCTGGCTATCACAGGGTTAATGTGTTTTTCTTGCCACACAGGTCTGGCTATCACATGGTTATGTGTTTTTCTTTCCACCCAGGTCTGGCTATCACAGGGTTATGTGTTTTTCTTTCCACACAGGTCTGGCTATCACAGGGTTAATGCGTTTTTCTTTGGTGATGATAAAGCTTGGTTTGCATAAGCAGTCTTTGCTATTTTTGTGGTAGTTTGCATTCTAATACCCCAGTGCTTGGCAGCCAAGGACAGGTGATTGTTTGTCAAAGGAAAAAGAAGCAGCTCCTTCTGCAGCACAAAATGTTACCACCTTTCAAGGGAAACAGTATTTACTGAAAATGTATGAAATTCAATCCAGTTGTTTAATTATTTATGTTCGTCTCCCCCCCACCCCTATTTAATAGCTGCTTATATTGTTTAGGTCCTTATCAACAACGAAAGGATAAATATGCTGCATGCAGTAGGTCCCTTTGGTTATGCCTTGAACATGACACATGTCAGCCTATGATAAATTGTCTCTGTGTCTGTTCAATTTCAAATGCAAAGCTCTGGAGACAGAGGTGTTAGGAAGCAAGCATAATTCTGGCAAGTGGAGGCCTCAGATGCGCAGAATTAGTGTGCACAGAACAGATAAGAAGGAAGGCAAGTTTGTGCAGGTTTGTTGACTTCCTGGGGTTGAGGTAATATTGGCAGCTGGTAGGTGTGGAAAAGAAAAAAAAGAAAGCAGCTGTATGCTGGATAATGAATGTAACTAGGATTTAAAATGACAACTGCATCGCCCGCAAATGCTGCCTTGCCCCCCCCCAATTACACCCATTTGCATGCCAATTAGACACAAAAAAAAATAAAACAAATATTGGGTTCCAGGAGATGTTTGACAAACAATCTGTGGGGCCTAATCAGTACCACTGTGCTGAGCTCACTTGGCTACCTGACAGATGCGTGTATTTGGGAAAATGCATGAATGCAGGCCAAATCCAGATTGGGTTTTTGAAGCGATGCGGAAGAATGGAAAGCAGCTATTTAACACGGGCTCGTATTTAATACAACACTCTATTTAACACAATGCTCTATTTAACACAATGCTCTATTTAACGCAATGCTCTGTGTAACACAGGCTCCTATTTAACACAATGCTCTATTTAACACATGCTCTATTTAACACAGGCTAGTATTTAACACATGCTCTATTGAACACACTGCTCTATTTAATACAGGCTTGTATTTAACACAATGCTCTATTTAACACGTGCTCTATTGAACACACTGCTCTATTTAATACAGGCTCGTATTTAACACAATGCTCTATTTAACACAATGCTCTGTGTAACACAGGCTCCTATTTAACACAATGCTCTATTTAACACAATGCTCTATTTAACGCAATGCTCTGTGTAACACAGGCTCCTATTTAACACATGCTCTATTTAACACAATGCTCTATTTAACACAGGCTCGTATATAACACAATGCTCTATTTAACACAGGCTCGTATTTAACACATGCGCTATTGAACACACTGCTCTATTTAATACAGGCTCGTATTTAACACAATGCTCTATTTAACACAGTCTCCTATTTAACACAACGCTCTATTTAACACAATGCTCTATTTAACGCAATGCTCTGTGTAACACAGGCTCCTATTTAACACAATGCTGTATTCAATGCAATGCTCTGTGTAACACAGGCTCCTATTTAACACATGCTCTATTGAGCACACTGCTCTATTTAATACAGGCTTGTATTTAACACAATGCTTTATTTAACACAGGCTCCTATTTAACACAACGCTCTGTTTAACACAATGCTTTATTTAACACAGTCTCCTATTTAACATAATGCTCTATTTAACACAGTCTCATATTTAACACAGTGCTCTATTTAACACAAGCTCCTAATAGGTGACAAAGCTGATTTTATGTTAATGTGAAGAAAGATGTCTCCTTGAAAAGTTTGACAGGGAGACTGGGTAACATTGCAGTGCAGTCGATACTCTATCTCTCTCTCTCGCCCCCCCCCCCACTCCTTCTTTTGTGTCTCTAGCAACTTCCAATAAAAGGTAATCTACACGGGCAAAAGCACAAAGCTATAGTGGGTATCAGCTGGGCAACTTGCAGGCTCTGCTTATCCTCCCGTCCTTAAATAGGAGACCATTTTTGAAGGTAACAACTCAATAATCAAATTAGTTATAATAAAAATAATAATAATAATAATAATAATAATAATAATAATAATAATAATAATAATAATAATAATAATAATAACCAGTTCTGTTCTTTTTTTTAGTAGTGTTTACAGACAACAGCCAATAAAAAGTCACAGTATTGCAAGACATTAGGAATGAGAAAAAACAAGCACCATCAATCAGTTAGCAGTCCACAGCCAGCATTCCATTGCTTAACAGCGGCAGGGGAAATGATTCCAATGTAATGTTTGAGCATCCGAACTTAGAACCACTAAAAACTGATTGCGAGAATCATGACATGGACAATGAAGAAACGAACACACAAACATACATGCCAGTGGAATCTGAAGCTCTACTCTTTGGGATTAAATCAATACCATTAGTGACATCAGCACTTTGGTAGCCTATGTGATTGTCTTTTTAATAAATAAACTTGATAACAGTTTTTCCCATAATAAACTACCTTTTGATTAACTTCAACATCTAATCTACCTCACTTCCCATGCTTCTCAGTTTTAATTGAAAATACAGCATGTCTAGTTCATTCAGTTTTTTCTCCTGATCCTCTTGACTGCTAAGATTTGCTGTGAGTCAGAAGAAGGTAGAAGGTGCCCCCAGAGTGCTATAGCTCTGTGTTATTGCTATAGCCTCTTGAGGTCCATGGAGAGAATGCTAGATTGAAGTTATTTTATGCTTGGGTTACCTCTCTTTCGGTGTTCTGCACGGTCTCTCTGTCTTTTTCTTTGTACTTGCTCACCGGTTTTTCATTCTGATAACCATCCTGCCGTTGCAGTAAGGATGGTGGTTTCAGACTAAGCCAAAGTAAAAAGCGCCCTGCCTTTTGTAACATGTACCAGTCTCAGATTTACAGAGATGAAATGTAATTATTTGACAGGTAGTAGGGGAATAATTAATATCATATAGATGGTATAATGACAATATGTCATATATCTATATATATCTATATATATCTATATATATATATATATATATATATATATATATATATATATATATATATATATATATATATATATATATATATATATATATATATATATATATATATATATATATATATATATATATATATATGCAATACTAACTATTTTCTTTATACAGACAAAGCACATCAACACATCATCTACAACAAGAGGGCACATTTATTTAACGCTGTTACAGCAGGATCTGACTATTACCTATCAGTTATTCTGCAAGCCACTTTAATTCTATCCCATTAGTGGCCTGATGTGGGGACTAGGAGGGAATGAGCTCAATGAGGGCTCAGGAGCGGTGTTGCATTTATTTACTGTACAGTATATTTATATCTTCAGTAATTGAAGTATCTTCACATTTCAGTAGTTTTAAGGTTTCTCTACCTTTTTATCATGGTTGCAATCATTTGGGGTGTTTTTTTTTCTGAAATGCAGTTATTTTAAATTGAAATTCTGCTTTTCTTTACATATCTCTGTAAAGGTGCTTTCACCTGAGTTAAGTTGACTGCCATAGATAGTAACACTTTACATTGTATCTCTAATTACTATGTATTTACATAGTAGTTACTTAGTAAATACAAGTGTACTTACAATGTTATTATGCACAATGTACTTAATGTGTAATTTTTTGACATAAAATAACGTTAACCGCTAACCCCAACCCTTTCCTGATACAATTGTATACTTGTATATATGGTGCGAATCAGGGGCAGGGCTCCGCTTGGGCCTGAGGGGCCTGGGGCCACCCATTTTGCTGATGGGCCCACCCAGTTATGGAGAGATTGACAATTAAAAACATTTCATACCAAACCGTATCAGAATGTAATCCGCTGTGGTGAGTCTAGCTCATCCTCGTGGGTCAAAAAATATATCCGTCCCACCCACCTCAGTACCGTTGTCATGGTTATAAAAAAAAGGTTGGTGATTGGACGGCTGAGATATGAGATCTTGCATCTTTGATAGTATAGTATCGAAATTAAGCACGTCGGCAGCAAACATTCAGGAGCTTTTCTCTCATTGCAAGGCACGCAAGCAACCAGCTTGTGCAGCTGCCGTTTAGTTATTTATACTGTATAAATGGGTAATTGCACGTACAAAATAATGTGATATCTTGTAACAATTGTAAGTCTCCCTGGATAAGGGTGTCTGCTAAGAAATATTATAATACAGAACGTTTAGCCAACTTTGCAGTAAACTGGAGCTATATTTGTGTCTTACGCTTTAGCTATGTCCCGACAGATTTTGCAAAAAGAGAACGAACCGACGATCAACAAATGCGCCAGTAATGTAAGTACCTACATTTCATTTTAACAATTTGAATTCAGTTGACTTATGCAACTGAGATATGCTATATGCTATGCTCAACTCATGCCTCTATTTCTGTTTTATTTTTGTTCCCATATAATTGACACTTTTCTAAAGCTCAAAGGGAAGTATTAACATTCACTTTTAGTCACTATATGAGAGCTTTTTAAATTTAAGCTCACTTTGGGAAGTCAAATACACATTTGAGAGCTTTTGTTTTCTTTATAAGTGGTAGTGACTTGCACCTC
Source organism: Polyodon spathula (assembly GCF_017654505.1). Taxonomy (NCBI): domain Eukaryota; kingdom Metazoa; phylum Chordata; class Actinopteri; order Acipenseriformes; family Polyodontidae; genus Polyodon; species Polyodon spathula. Next base: position 5,932,625 of record NC_054534.1, read on the forward strand.
GCTAACGTTATGGAATTTGTGTTACTATGCCTGTTGGTGGTAGGTCGGATTTCCGACTGTCAAAATGTTTGGTAGAGTGTGCGTTCTTGGAGAATATGATACTATTTCTGACAGTATAGAGCAGTGGTCCTCAAAATATTTTGGGCACAGGCATAAATTGATCTTAATTGGTTGTTTGCGGGCACGCTGACTATTGCATAGGTTCTTATATTAAGAGTTTTAGTGGTAGTTATTCTTGGCTCACTCTGATAAGGTCAAGTCTCAGGCAGTAATTGTGCGTGCTGCGCTTGTTCTTTAAATAATTGATATAAAATGTGCAATTTTTAAATAGCCTGTTTATACAGATAACCATGAATAAACTAAATAGATAGCGTCTCGCTTTTGTTTCAATTTGGAAAATTTGTCAACATTACTCTGTTTTAAAGATCGTTCATCTCCAGTACAATTATTCAGAGAAAGTGGATTTGTAACTAAATCTACTACAGTGTTTCCCTTCTCTGGTGAAATAAAAAATAAAGAGAGAGAAAATAAAATTCCAAATACTGAAATGTATTATTTTTCTCAATAACAGTCAGAGAAATTCAGTACTTATCCAGCATATTAACACCCTTGGACAGCTATCAGATCTGTCACTTTCCCATTGGCTACTCAATTGCCTTTAATTTTCTTGAACAGCCTCTGTGTGCTTATGACTGGACAGCTGCGTCAAACTTTAGAAAAAATTGACTCTCCTATTGGTTAAAACTTACTGTCAGCACCTACAACTGAAACAGACACAGTTTATGTTCCACCCAGCTAATTTATGACTGGGCTACCGCAGAGAAAATGTAGATATTCAATTGGTTAATCGTATCACAGAGGCCCTTCAGGAAAAAAAAAAAAAATTGCTGCGTACGTACAGGCACAGCATAAGCGAGCAGTGCTGTCAACAGAATGCTGTGGCGCGTTTGTTGGAAAACGTGTTTAAAGCTTTCTTTATTTTCCCGCGCTACGACCCGCTAGAAATGTGTTCACGACCCATAATTTAAGAACAGCTGCCATGGGCACAATGGCCTGGCTTCACAGGCACAAATTTGCCCATGGGCACCACTTTGAAGACCACTGGTAGAGTGTCCTCAGTACATGTATTAGTAATTACGTCATTACCTTAATGTCATTAAGTCAGAAACGGCCCGCCCGTGAAATTTTGGGGCCCAGCCAGGAATTAAATCCTGCAGCTGCTACTGATGCAAATAGCTATGCATAATAACATTGGAATTATGTGTAAGTACACAAGTATTTACTATGAAGACTGAAATTGTTAAAAGATGCTGAAGACTGCAGTTGTTAAAAGCTGGCTGTGGAAGCAGGTAGAAACTGTATGAGTTGGACTAAGTGAGCAGCCCATTAGAAGAGTGAAGGTAATGATGTGAGCTGTATGAATACACCATGCAGATGTGACCTGCGGCTTGATCTAACTGTAACTTAGAATGCCATTCCCTCATCACATTAGTGTCCCGGCACTGTGAGCCTCACATTGATCTGTTTAAATATATTGTGCTGTCTCATTTCTGGAGTGGGACCCAGGGATGATAAACAGCATGGAAACTTTTCATATTATACAAGTGAACCTGCTGGACTCTGTTCACTGCTGGTGGAAATATCACAAGCTGAGACCTTTAATGAGCAAATAAAAACAGTGCTTTATTTTTCTTAAGAAAGAACCTGCAAACAGTAATGCAAAAGTATGTACTAAAATTGTGAGTAATACTACAACTATGACTACTACTAATAATGATATTATACACATTTTTTCCTGTTGTCCATATACATTATATCAATGCAACACAAACCACTCTACACTGCTACACAATATGCACAGGAGTAGTTTGCTTACAACTAATTTTCAGTGTTTTTCAGAATGCTGATACAGATGTTGAAGGAACACAGTGGGGTTGATTTAATTGAAGTAAACAGTAGTGGAGCTAAATACCACCACAGAGATAATCCCAGCCTAAGACCCAAGACTGTGCATGTGCAATGGATGTGGCTCTTTTTAGTGTGTTTCTGTAAATATACCAGAGAGGGTTTGGTTTAGTGATTTAAAGGACTGTGGTGTGGTGCAGTATATACACCTGCCAAGGATATTACTGAATAGTCCACAGTACATGCTTCAGATACCAGACTTCATGTTAATTAACACAACTTTAGCAAAACACATTTATATTCAAATTACATATTTACTAATGAGTGTGCAAGAGCACACAATAAACAGCTGCAAGTCAAAATCCAATTGGAGAAGCCTGAACAACTGAAAGATTGATTAAAGAACGAAGCTGTGTTAAAACACAGAAGCCGAATGTGTGATTGGGAACAAGAAACGCCACAATAATGAGAACATTTTGACAAATGGATCTGCAAATGAATAATGATCTGGGTCTTAAATCGCTGAGGAGGGGGTGGGGGGAGTATGCGTGCCATCAGTTTAATATCCACAGTGGATACAGAACAATACACCATACTGTATACGTGTTAAGAGAAAAAGTGCAGGATACCGGATTTTAGTACGTAAACATGTACCACATTGCAACAAGGATTGAGACAGATAAAGTAATGAAAATCCACTGCTTTTCTTATACCTCTCCTACCACTTGCTTGCTAAATATATTGACATCCCTGAATAGAAAACCATCCCCTTTTCAAACATATGCTAAGTATTTCATTGAGAGAGCCATCTCACAGGTGCAGTGTTATCCACATCACCCCCAAACAATGGTGACTACTCAGACTGGGTTTACATGCAACACAGATGATCGCAATAGCAGGGATAGGTCTCTACTTAACTTTTAACGTGTTGGAACATCAACATGTTTTGCTCGAGTAAACGTTTAAATGATCTACAAATTAACAAAGATATTTAGTCAGGAAGCAGTCTGAGTAGTGGGTTAAAATAGGCAACACATTCCCTGATATACTACATGATATGAGGCCTTAGTTAAGAATTCAGGAAACAAGGTTTTTTTTTTTTTTTTTTTTTTTGTAACGTGTTTAGAACAAGAAGTACAGTATAACAATGATAAAAAAGAAAGGGAAAACAAGCATAATAGCATGAACAGTACAGTGATGTTCAGACATAAAAAAACAAAACATTAATAATCAGTCATTGTATGTTAATAAATTCAGAATTTCCTCCATTTACTATGCAGCCGTCCATATAGGATAGAAATACAACCTTTAGAGAGCTCATAAATCACCCGGACTGAGTCGTCTGACAAAGTACCCAAACACTAAAATAACCAGTCCCCAGGGCACACACATGATCTAATGTGCAAAATCATATTGGGGACAAAATAACAGCTTGCCAACTTCTAGTACATGGTCAGACATTTGAAAATGACAGGCTAAATCATATAGGGTGAAAACGTGGGCTCCGTACAAGCCTGAAGCCTTTATGGACTATAATTTCAATAAAAGCTTGTGTTTATCTAGTATTGCTTCCAGTGCCTGTTCAGGATAATGTTTTGGGCTTCCACATAGCCTGAGCATTATACCAATCATAGATATCACCCCCCTTTTATCTGCATAATCCTTTAATAAAGTTTGGGATCAGGATAGGGGTTTGAAAAAAAAAAAAATCAAGCTTTTGACACAATTCAATTTTATTACTGTACCATTAAATATATCTAATTTTGCAATATCTGTTTAATTAGTAACGATAAACTACTTCCCATTGCAAGTGTTTTGCTGTTTGTTCTTCATCACAAAAATGTTGAGGGACACGTTTATTAATATCTTACAATACAAGTAACAACAAACTTGTAAGGTTAAATGAACTGGAAGGTGTGCTGATGTTTGTTTCTAGTTCTGTAAATTTCAAAGATCCAAGCACAGCACTGAAAGGTGCAGTTTAGAATGATTATCCTGTCTGGCCCAGGATCTCACGTTCTAGTCCTGCTGGAACTGCCCTCAACAAATGAGGTGCGACCCACAATCGGTCAAGCAAGGCCAGGTGAAGGAAATGCTTTTAGAACTTTTAATGAATGGTGTTCTTGGTCTACACAGGATGGATTAGCCAGTAAGGTTAACGTAGTGGGCTGAACCTCACCCCTACAGAATTCACAGTTTTCATTTTCTTTATTTGGTGCTACCTTTTGGTGCAAATACTTGAACAAACTTGTGTAAATCAGGAACTGGAAAGGCGCATTTGCTTAGATTGTGCTGCACAAATTTAAAGATGTCCATATGCATAACTAATAGATACTAGAAGGTGGGACCAAGGCTGAGTGCTAGGCTTCCTAAACCAACAGATTGGAAGATGAGCAGTGGATTGAAGCACTTTGTCAACTATTACACTAATGGAAAGTGTCTTTAGACACCTGTTGTAAGAAGGAAAACTCAGCGTCAAACACTTGTTACCCCAAGGCATTATCCACATCTAACCATCCACAATCTATTGCCAATAATGCTCAGAATGTCCTTTTCTTTTTACACGCTGTGATTTAGAAAAAAAAAAGCAGTTGTTTTATTCATCTTCCAAGTGTGTTCATTTGGTATTCAGATCAGATCAATATTATGAACTACTCCATTAGGCAAGGTGTTGGTAGTGATGCATTCTGAACTAATTGATTTTATATCTGATTTTACACAGCACAACATCTTACTTTCACAACCTGCGGGTTTCAAGGTTTCTGTTACGCATGGTTACGCCAGAGTGCTTTAAAGGAGGTAACTTCATTCATGTCAGTTATGTTAGAGCTGAAAGAAATTCAAGGGAGCATTTTTCTTTCTTTTTTTTTTTTTTTGCTGTTGGTGTTGCAGACTATAGTAAGTTAATCTAAAATCATACTTTTTTATGACATGTGACAAATATCATACACCCTACTAGATGTGTCTATGTGATCTTGTAACATTTATTCAAAAATTGTATTGTGTGTGATAAACATGTTTTCTGTATGTAATTCTTTTATAAACAAAACAATGTATCTTTTCCCCTTTCAAAGCAATAGAAGAGGAATAAGACTACTGTCAGGAGAGAGCTGCAGAATGTTGTGGTTTTATGCATTTTTTTCAAGTGTACAGGTCTTTGTGGCTCTATTTCACGTTTTCTGGATGTGTTTATTGCTGGTTTTAGTGTGTATGTGTTAAATACATGTGTAATACTGTAGTAAAATAGCAGGTTCACGTTGCTACACTTACTGTCATTTATCGATTTAGACAAGTTTTCTATATAGATGCCACGAAACTGGCACCTTAAAATAGAGGACTCTTACATAAGAGCACAGAGCAGAGCTATCCTTGATCCAAGCAGTTATACACCTATACTCATAAAAATACATTATCTTATTAATGATGCTTCACCCCTGTTTTCTGAAACCATGAGATCTGCTCATATTATTTAGTAAACAGAGAGTGGTAAGACACAGGTTTATGTATTTATTTATGTATGTATTTATTATTATTATTATTATTATTATTATTATTATTATTATTATTATATTATTATTATTATTATCACCATCACCTCTCCTGTATTTGCTGAGACTCTTTCGGATCAGGAAAGAACACACAGATCACTTCCAATGGCAAGCAGAGTGGAATTTGAAGAGTGCTACAGAAATCCACATAATATAAATCAAATTAAATGTGATAAAGGTAGTATACATAACTAAGCGTAGCAGCATGCAAAAATAACGCAGAGATGAAAGTCCACCAGGTTAATACAGGCAGGAGCATCACACAGGGCGCAAATCCAGGACCTCTTGCACTAAAGCATAACGCCGATACCACTATACAAAAGAGCCAGCACCTTTGCAAGAGCGTATATCAGGCTTATGTCTCTGTGTGTGATTACATTACCTAACAGCCCTGCTGCTGCCTTCTCCCGTGCATCTATACTACTATATATATATCTATATATACTATATATATATATATATATATATATATATATATATATATATATATATATATATATATATATATACAGTGGCTTGCGAAAGTATTCACAACATGCCTACCACTTTGAAGATCCAAAATATTTTTTATTGTGAAACAAACAAGAAATAGACAAAAAAAACTGAAAACTTGAGCGTGCTTAAGTATTCACTCCCCCAGAGTCAATACTTTGTACAGCCACCTTTTGCAGCAATTACAGCTGCAAGTCTCTTGGGGTATGTATCTATAAGCTTGGCACATCTAGCCACTGGGATTTTTGCCCATTCTTCAAGGCAAAACTGCTCCAGCTCCTTCAAGTTGGATGGGTTCCGCTGGTGTACAGCAATCTTTAAGTCATACCACAGATTCTCAATTGGATTGAGGTCTGGGCTTTGACTAGGCCATTCCAAGACATTTAAATGTTTCCCCTTAAACCACTCGAGTGTTGCTTTAGCAGTATGCTTAGGGTCATTGTCCTGCTGGAAGGTGAACCTCCGTCCCAGTCTCAAATCTCTGGAAGACTGAAACAGGTTTCCCTCAAGAATTCCCCTGTATTTAGCGCCATCCATCATTCCTTCAATCCTGACCAGTTTCCCAGTCCCTGCCGATGAAAAACATCCCCACAGCATGATGCTGCCACCACCATGCTTCACTGTGGAGATGGTGTTCTCGGGGTGATGAGAGGTGTTGGGTTTGCGCCAGACATAGTGTTTTCCTTGATGACCAAAAAGCTCAATTTTAGTCTCATCTGACCAGAATACCTTCTTCCATATGTTTGGGGAGTCTCCCACATGCCTTTTGGCGAACACCAAATGTGTTTGCTTATTATTTTCTTTAAGCAATGGCTTTTTTCTAGCCACTCTTCTGTAAAGCCCAGCTCTGTGGAGTGTATGGCTTAAAGTGGTCCTATGGACAGATACTCCAATCTCCGCTGTGGAGCTTTGCAGCTCCTTCAGGGTTATCTTTGGTCTCTTTGTTGCCTCTCTGATTAATGCCCTCCTTGCCTGGTCCGTGAGTTTTGGTGGGCGACCCTCTCTTGCCAGGTTTGTTGTGGTGCCATATTCTTTCCATTTTTTAATAATGGCTTTAATGGTGCTCCGTGGGATGTTCAAAGTTTCGGATATTTTTTTATAACCCAACCCTGATCTGTACTTCTCCACAACTTTGTCCCTGACTTGTTTGGAGAGATCCTTGGTCTTCATGGTGCCGCTTGCTTGGTGGTGCCGCTTGCTTGGTGGTGCCCCTTGCTTAGTGGTGTTGCAGACTCTGGGGCCTTTCAGAACAGGTGTATATATACTGAGATCATGTGACAGATCATGTGACACTTAGATTGCACACAGGTGGACTTTATTTAACTAATTATGTGACTTCTGAAGGTAATTGGTTGCACCAGATCTTATTTAGAGGCTTAATAGCAAAGGGGGTGAATACATATGCACGCACCACTTTTCCGTTATTTATTTTTTAGAATTTTTTGAAACAAGTTATTTTTTTCATTTCACTTCACCAATTTGGACTATTTTGTGTATGTCCATTACATGAAATCCAAATAAAAATCAATTTTAATTCCAGGTTGTAAGGCAACAAAATAGGAAAAATGCCAAGGGGGGTCAATACTTTCGCAAGCCACTGTGTGTGTGTAATATATATATATATATATATATATATATATATATATATATATATATATATATATAGAAATGGAGTTTTTAAAATACCTAACATCATATTGCTGCCTGTAGTAGGGGAGACCTCTGGGCGCATTCATAGTGCTGCGGGAAGAGGGCAGAAGCCCTGCAATATCTGCCTGTCAGTCATGGCATTGACACAAAGAGGTGGGAAAGAGGGTGTGTGGGTTTCCCCCTCTCTGAGTGGCTGAGGGGCGGGCTTTGGGGGGGTTGCTGCACTGATAAAATGATGCTCTGGGGTTTCCTCAGGTCTGCCCCCTCTCAGATGAAACGAGCCAGCTAGCTGGCGGAAGCTCTGCTGCTGGACCGAGCACGGCTGGAAGAGAATGAGCGAAATGAATAAATAAAGAACAAAATAATTAATTAAAGAAGAACAAAAAGATCATTGTTGTAGCGGGGAAACCTTGGGCAGACTCCCCAAAGTATTGTGCATAGTAGACTGAGGGAGCCGCGAGTGTAGGTCGGTGACCTGGGCTGTGTGGGTAGCGATGACCGGGGTAACGCTGCCAAGTGCAGCACCTTTTATTTGTAGTTTTATTACTGTGTTTTATTTTCCCTTTTTCTTTTGCCTTTTGCCCTTTGTGATTATTATTTCCAGAGCACCTGTGAGCGTATTTGCATTGGACTGTGTATCTGGATTGGTATAACCGTGGTCTTGTTTACCATTGCCGGTACTCATACCATGGACAACAGCGCCCTCTGCAGATTGAAAGAAATCAGTGCGCCTGAGTGGCATTACAAATAAAGTTCTGTCTCCGTGTCAGTGAATTGCCCACCACCCTCCACACTGCCATTTTTAATAAACCAGTATCTTGCATTTACATTAGCTGGAAAGTTCAGGACATAGATTTAGTTTTTAGCTAGATTTAAAACTTTCAAATTCCTATACTGCTGTGACATCAGAACATGGCATTTTGTTTATAGAGAAGGTTATGTCACTGTGCTCAGCCTGAGCATTATATAGATGTAGTGAAGGGGGATTCAACCATCCACCAGACTCCACTGGCGAGAAGATAGGTGTCTTTAACCCTAACCTTAAAGGTGAGTGCATTTACGTTAACGTAAAACCCCTTTAGGCCAGCAGATCACTGTCTGGGAACACTAGATGTGCATCTACTAGGGAAGCCTCTGGTCTGGGCCTTGTTCATTTTACACTGTAGTGGGTGCTGCGCCTTGTGCATATTTTTATGTTTTATGTTTTATGTTGTGTGTGTGTGTATTGGTGCACAGAGTGTGGGTTATGTGGCACAGGTGATTTAAAATGTATGTTTGTATTTAGGAACAGGGATTGCACAATCACTTCACATGCAGATTAAAATGGGTATTTGTATGGGACACAGGGAGTGTACAAGCACAGCTGCATAAAAGAGTGAGTGCTTCACACACACAGGGTTGGTATGTTCAGGGAAAAAGAATGGGAGAGAGAATAATTAAATATAACAATTGCTACTCGTGCAGGAGGACCTGCACGCTACTTGTTTTTGTTCGTCCCGTTTGTTTTTCGGTCTATTTATTTTGGCCAACGTGCCGTTTTGTTTTGTGTGCAGTGTTTTGTTTTGTTCAACTGCTTTAACTGTTTATTTATTAAAACGCGCAAGAAGCGCATTCACATTTCACTCACAGTGCTGTGTGTGTTTCTTCCGGGTCTGACGTCACCGCTCAGGCCAGCTTGCCACACGTGGTGTCAGAAACAGGGATAGCAGAACCTCCAGACTCAGGCCAGGGAAAGTAACGCAGGTGACATTTTTTTATTTAAAAGAAAAAGGATTGTAAATGGAAGATTTTGATCAGAGACAGCTCCGGTTGGTGAAAAAAAGGGGCACCGTGGTGCAGCGCATCTGGGGAGTTTGGGCACCTGAGGGACGTGTGCTCTTATGAAGACCCTCTTTGGATGAAAGCCTTCAATTGTGGTGAGGTGGAGATTGTGGAGGCGTGGCACGACAGGAGTGGCGCTGCCTGGAGATTGACTGGGACACGTTTGTGAAGCCGCTGAGCCTACGATCGACCTGGAGAGCTGGAACTGTGGTCCGGAAGTCCACTCCGGATTAGTGGGTGCGCCAACATGGTGCCGGGTCTGAGGACTGCTCAGTCACCCAGTTGTGTGCTGTCCCCTCCAAGGTCAGCAAGGGGAACAAGCTATCCAACAACTAGGGAGTAAGAGTAAGGGCTACTGTGACATGTGGCCAGCCCAGACAAGGGGAGCCCGAACGTCCAGCGACCGAAGGAGAGCCGCACCAGTCCCCAGTGATAGAAGGAGAGCCACACCAGTCCCCAGTGATAGAAGGAGAGCCGCACCAGTCCCCAGTGATAGAAGGAGAGACACAGCAGTCCCCAGTGATAGAAGGAGAGCCGCACCAGTCCCCAGTGATAGAAGAAGAGCCGCACCAGAACCCAGTGATAGAAGGAGAGCCGCACCAGAACCCAGCGACCGAAGGAGAGCCGCACCAGAACCCAGCGACCGAAGGAGAGCCGCATCAGAACCCAACGACCGAAGGAGAGCCACACCAGTCCCCAGCGACTGAAGGAGAGCTGCACCAGAAACCAGCGACTGAAAGAGAGCCGCACCAGTCCCCAGTGATAGAAGGAGAGCCGCACCAGTCCCCAGTGATAGAAGGAGAGCCACACCAGTCCCCAGTGATAGAAGGCGAGCCACACCAGTCCCCAGTGATAGAAGGCGAGCCGCACAAGTCCCCAGTGACAGAAGGAGAGCCGCACCAGTCCCCAGTGATAGAAGGAGAGCCGCACCAGTCCCCAGTGATAGAAGGAGAGCCGCACCAGTCCCCAGTGATAGAAGGAGAGCCGCACCAGTCCCCAGTGATAGAAGGAGAGCCGCACCAGTCCCCAGTGATAGAAGGAGAGCCGCACCAGTCCCCAGTGATAGAAGGAGAGCTGCACCAGAACCCAGTGATAGAAGGAGAGCCGCACCAGTCCCCAGTGATAGAAGGAGAGCCGCACCAGTCCCCAGTGATAGAAGGAGAGCCGCACCAGTCCCCAGTGATAGAAGGAGAGCCGCACCAGTCCCCAGTGGTAGAAGGAGAGCCGCACCAGTCCCCAGTGATAGAAGGAGAGCCACACCAGTCCCCAGTGATAGAAGGAGAGCCACACCAGTCCCCAGTGATAGAAGGAGAGCCGCACCAGTCCCCAGTGATAGAAGGAGAGCCGCACCAGTCCCCAGTGATAGAAGGAGAGCCGCACCAGAACCCAGTGATAGAAGGAGAGCCGCACCAGAACCCAGTGATAGAAGGAGAGCCGCACCAGAACCCAGCGACCGAAGGAGAGCCGCACCAGAACCCAACGACCGAAGGAGAGCCGCACCAGAACCCAGCGATAGAAGGAGAGCCGCACCAGAACCCAGCGACAGAAGGAGAGCCGCACCAGTCCCCAGTGATAGAAGGAGAGCCGCACAAGTCCCCAGTGACAGAAGGAGAGCCGCACCAGTCCCCAGTGATAGAAGGAGAGCCGCACCAGTCCCCAGTGATAGAAGGAGAGCCGCACAAGTCCCCAGTGACAGAAGGAGAGCCGCACCAGTCCCCAGTGATAGAAGGAGAGCCGCACCAGTCCCCAGTGATAGAAGGAGAGCTGCACCAGAACCCAGTGATAGAAGGAGAGCCGCACCAGAACCCAGTGATAGAAGGAGAGCCGCACCAGTCCCCAGTGATAGAAGGAGAGCCGCACCAGTCCCCAGTGATAGAAGGAGAGCCGCACCAGAACCCAGTGATAGAAGGAGAGCCGCACCAGTCCCCAGTGGTAGAAGGAGAGCCGCACCAGTCCCCAGTGGTAGAAGGAGAGTTGCACCAGTCCCCAGTGATAGAAGGAGAGCCGCACCAGTCCCCAGTGAAAGAAGGAGAGCCGCACCAGTCCCCAGTGATAGAAGGAAACTACCTGCTGAGAATAGCCCTGGCTGGAGGAGCCAGCCTGGGAGCTGTCAGCCTTTTTATTTTTACAAAGATATCAATCAGGATGTCAAAATCAAGTTTTTTTCAGTTGATATTACGAGCAGATCACTCAGACGAGGATTGGTCATGGAAGTTCATAAACAGGTTTTAACCAAACTTAAATCAGAAAACATGTGAACCTGTATTACAGTTACTGAGTAACATGTGAACCTGTACTACAGTTACTGAGTAACATGTGAACCTGTATTACAGTTACTGAGTATCATGTGAACCTGTATTACTGTAAATGAGTAACATGTGAACCTGTATTACAGTTACTGCGTAACATGTGAACCTGTATTACAGTTACTGAGTAACATGTGAACCTGTACTACAGTTACTGAGTAACATGTGAACCTGTATTACAGTTACTGAGTATCATGTGAACCTGTATTACTGTAAATGAGTAACATGTGAACCTGTATTACAGTTACTGCGTAACATGTGAACCTGTATCAGTTACTGAGTAACATGTGAACCTGTATTACAGTTACTGAGTAACATGTGAACCTGTATCAGTTACTGAGTAACATGTGAACCTGTATTACAGTTACTGAGTAACATGTGAACCTGTATCAGTTACTGAGTAACATGTGAACCTGTATTACAGTTACTGAGTAACATGTGAACCTGTATTACAGTTACTGAGTAACATGTTCTTGATTTCACATAATTCTGTAAATGTAATCTGCAGATCAATGAAAGAGATACTGTTGGAAATCTTAATAAATGATTATACAGGAAGCTACAGTAGCTTGCTGTGTCTGAGTCCTCCGGGAATAGGTAAACGTGTATTACAACTGTATCTGTGACTCACTGTGCTGACATTTTATCAGTACCTTTTTATTTTTAACATATTTAAAGAGCAGGTAATAGTTAAGAGAGGCAAAGGATCTGGAATTAAGCAGTTATACACAGAAGGGTAATTTGGTTTGATAAATGTGCCTACGCTGGTAACTAATAATACATATTTTAAGTAGCACAGAAAAAGGTACCATCATTATTAATGTCTAAGCTATAGTGTGTTTCACACAGGGTTATGGTACAAGGTCAGAGCATGTTTCATTGAATTAAAAGCCATTTTGAGCTATGGCACTCCTAATCAACTCAGACCTAAAGGTTCATAGCTCAGTTATAATGAGGCACCAATGGATTTAAATAAACAGCAAGATGCACTATCCTTTTAGCTCATTAGCAATGACTGATATTCTTTATTCTTCAGGCTTTTTACCCTTAGGACTAAAGCTTTTAGCCAAATAATATCTACCTCTATTGTCAGAACATGCATTTCTGGCAGGACACTTATCCAAGTCATTATGAAAAGTGGCAGCACAATGCAAGAGCAATGCAAATGCATGCCATCTAAATAAAATCATTTTTAGATGAAGAATGATGGCACGGCATCTACCAGAGATTTAAACACAGGGATTTAAAATGACTTTTCATATCTTATTCCTACACCCTTTAAAAATATGTCTAATCCTTATTACTGGAAATGTTTTGCATTTAAAGCAAATTTTTCACAAAAAAATCTACATGAGTGACGAATGCTTGTATTCATATTTTTCCTTGTGTAATACAGCAGGGAGGGGGTTAATATCCTCCCTGCAGAAAACATGTGCGTATGCACATTTTGTTAACTGTTTT
>NC_054534.1:5950807-5958307 GCF_017654505.1 Polyodon spathula
TGAATGAATATAACATTACATCAGTTTTTTTTTTTTTTTTTTTTTTTACTTTTGTATCTTTTTAAATGTTAAAAATATATATACTTACATATAACATATATGAAATGAAATGGTTACATTTGTTTCACTGCAGTTTCACAGAAAACAGTGTTACTGTAAACACTGTCGACGTGGTGAGGAGAATTATATGGTCCATAAGAACATAAGAAAGTTTACAAACGAGAGGAGGCCATTCGGCCCATCTTGCTCGTTTGGTTGTTAGTAGCTTATTGATCCCAAAATCTCATCAAGCAGCTTCTTGAAGGATCCCAGGGTGTCAGCTTCAACAACATTACTGGGGAGTTGATTCCAGACCCTCACAATTCTCTGTGTAAAAAAGTGACTCCTATTTTCTGTTCTGAATGCCCCTTTTTCTAAACTCCATTTGTGACCCCTGGTCCTTGTTTCTTTTTTCAGGCTGAAAAAGTCCCTTGCGTCGACACTGTCAATACCTTTTAGAATTTTGAATGCTTGAATTAGGTCGCCACGTAGTCTTCTTTGTTCAAGACTGAACAGATTCAATTCTTTTAGCCTGTCTGCATATGACATGCCTTTTAAGCCCGGAATAATTCTGGTCGCTCTTCTTTGCACTCTTTCTAGAGCAGCAATATCTTTTTTATAGCGAGGTGACCAGAACTGCACACAATATTCAAGATGAGGTCTTACAAGTGCATTGTACAGTTTTAACATTACTTCCCTTGATTTAAATTCAACACTTTTCACAATGTATCCGAGTATCTTGTTAGCCTTTTTTATAGCTTCCCCACATTGCCTAGATGAAGACATTTCTGAGTCAACAAAAACTCCTAGGTCTTTTTCATAGATTCCTTCTCCAATTTCAATATCTCCCATATGATATTTATAATGTACATTTTTATTTCCTGCGTGCAGTACCTTACACTTTTCTCTATTAAATGTCATTTGCCATGTATCTGCCCAGTTCTGAATCTTGTCTAGATCATTTTGAATGACCTTTGCTGCTGCAACAGTGTTTGCCACTCCTCCTACTTTTGTGTCATCTGCAAATTTAACAAGTTTGCTTTTTATACCAGAATCTAAATCATTAATGTGGATTAGGAATAGCAGAGGACCTAATACTGATCCCTGTGGTACACCGCTGGTTACCACACTCCATTCTGAGGTTTTTCCTCTAATCAGTACTTTCTGTTTTCTACAAGTTAACCACTCCCTAATCCATGTACATGTGTTTCCCTGAATCCCAACTGCGTTCAGTTTGAGAATTAATCTTTTGTGCGGGACTTTGTCAAAAGCTTTCTGGAAATCTAAATAAACCATGTCATATGCTTTGCAATTATCCATTATCGATGTTGCATCCTCAAAAAAATCAAGCAAGTTAGTTAGGCACGATCTCCCTTTCCTAAAACCATGTTGACTGTCTCCCAGTACCCTGTTACCATATAGGTAATTTTCCATTTTGGATCTTATTATAGTTTCCATAAGTTTGCATATAATAGAAGTCAGGCTTACTGGTCTGTAGTTACCTGGTTCAGTTTTGTTTCCCTTTTTGTGGATCGGTATTACGTTTGCAATTTTCCAGTCTGTCGGTACCACCCCTGTGTCAAGAGACTGCTGCATGATCTTGGTTAGCGGTTTGTAAATTACTTCTTTCATTTCTTTGAGTACTACTGGGAGGATCTCATCCGGCACAGGGGGTTTTATTTTAAGAGCTCCTAGTCCCTTTAACACTTCTGCCTCAGTTATGCTAAAGTTATTTAAAACTGGACAGGAACTGGATGACATGTGGGGCATGTTGTCAGTATCTTCCTTTGTAAAAACTTGTGAAAAGTAATCATTTAACATATTTGCTATTTTTTTTTTCTTCCTCTACGATTTTGCCATTTGTATCTCTTAAACATTTAATCTCCTCTTTGAATGTTCTCTTGCTGTTGTAATATTGGAAAAACATTTTGGAATTGGTTTTAGCTCCCTTAGCAATGTTCATTTCTATTTCTCTCTTGGCCTTTCTAACTTCCTTTTTGACTTGCGTTTGCAGTTCTGTGTACTCTTTCTGCGTACTTTCTTTTTGGTCCTTTTTTAATGCTCTGTAAAGTGCCTTTTTTCGCTGAATATTTTTTTTTTAATTGATCTATTAAACCATTTTGGCAATTTAGTTTTACATTTAGATTTGTCTACTTTAGGGATATAATTGTTTTGCGCCTCTAGTACTACATTTTTGAAGAACAACCATCCTTCTTCTGTGGGTGTTTTCTCTATTTTACTCCAATCTACTTCTGTTAGTCTCTGTTTCATGCCTTCATAGTTTGCTTTTCTAAAATTGTAAACCTTAGCTTTAGTCTTTACTTTTGGGGATTTAAAAAACACTTCAAATGAGACATGTTGTGGTCTGAGTTTGCCAGTGGTTCTCTGACCTCTGTTTTAGTTATTCTATCTTCGTTATTTGAAAAGACTAAATCAAGGCATGCCTCCCCTCTAGTGGGTGCCTTCACAAATTGTGTTAGGAAGCAGTCATTTGTCATTTCCACCATTTCTATTTCATCCTTGCTACCCACCGGGTTTTCCCATTTTATTTGGGGGAAGTTGAAATCCCCCATTAGTATGGCTTCTCCTTTGCTACACACATTTCTAATGTCATTGTATAACAGATTATTGTGCTCACCGTCTGAATCTGGCGGTCTATAGCATGCTCCTATCGTCTGTTATTCTGACCCATATTGATTCGGTTTTATTTTCTTTGTCCAGGTTTAACACCTGGGCTTCAAGACTGTTTCTTATGTATAGCGCTACCCCTCCTCCTCTTCTGTCCTGCCTGTCTTTCCTATACAGTGTATACCCACAAATATTATATTCGTCCCCATCACTCTCAGATAACCACGTTTCTGTAACACCTATCACATCATAGTTACCTGTTATATGTATTATTGTATTTCACAACGTCTTCGTCTGTTTTTCATTCCCAACAAAACTGTTAGTCAGTCATCAATGAAATGGTGTGTTTTTTTTAAGTTATGTCAGTTATAAGACATTTATAAAAACAAAAATAAAAACAAGGAAGCCATCTGTCTGCAAGTCACTTGCCTTTCTAATCTACTAGTTCTGTGAGGATGTGGTGAGTTTTGCTCTACTTCGTAAATATTTGTCATAGAATCTCCCTGCAGTAGCATGGTATCAAAATAGCAGATCAAAAAGAAATCTCCATTAAAATATTTTGTTTGTTTCATCCAAAGGTGTTAGTCCTAAAAAAAACGTAATCTAGGACAGCTCAGCTGCTCTCAAACAACTTTATTTTTTATTTTTAAGCCTCTTCATCCCTGCATTAAAGTCTCTTTTCTTGTCAGTTAAAAGATGTGTCTTCTAGTGCTGTTTTTCAGCAGTGAAATGTTGTGTATGAAGTAGTGCTACAGTCTGAGCATGGTGTCATATTCAGTTTCTGTCAATGTTGTATTTCCGTTGGAAGTTAAAAGTTAAAACACTGGAATTCCTGCATAAAAGTAAACTCATGTAAATGAATACTGTGCTGAAATAAAAAGTAAAAAATGATTCAGTGAGCTCCCGAATAAAGCCAGGCTATAAAGCAGATCAAGAATGCCATATTTCATAGAACATGTTTAATAATGGCAGGGCAAGTGGAGATATTGTATCTGAATATTATTATTAAAACAAAATAAAAAACAAAACACCAGCATGCTCAAGCGAAACCAGAGGAGTTTTGGCTCAGCAGCAAACAGGAGTCTCGATTAAGACATACTGGGCGTGGGATTGTAAAGCTTAGCGTTAATATCATGGTATTAAAAGAAACATTTAAAATAAACAAAAAGTGCAAATAAACACAACTCTGTTTAATAACCTGTACTTTATTTATACTATGACAATTTCTCTCTGAAATTTTGACCTATTTATTAATAATCAAAACATAATTCCCCATTAGCAACACTTTTATTATTGTGCAAAGCATTTCATAAAACTGAAACCTCTCTTTTACTTAGGTAGGGCTATGGGTTCATAGAAGTCAATAATACAAACGGAAACAAAAAGAGTATACTTTTATAAATGTACATGTGGTTATCAGCGTTTGTGTCGATTTGAAAGCAACGTCTTGCAATATATTTTTTACGAGGCCAGTCTTACATGACAAATCATGTCTTAATTAACATTTCACAGGGCGTGATCTGGTATATAAGGATAGGGCAGAGGAAGCAGAAAGAGCAGTTCGTAGGACAGAGTGCCGCTGAAGGAACAGACTTAGTACAGAGGAATGGGTGAAGCCCAGACTTAGTAGCAGGCGGATGGCCCGGGCAGGAAATTAGGATAGAAATGTGGTTGCTGACTGAGAGTTGTGCAGCCAATGCATCCCAGGGACGAAGCTACCGAAAAACATATACAAGGGTTAAATACTCGAAGAGCCAACCCTCGGGAGAGGAAATCATTCCTGGTCACCAGGACACAAAATGGAAGTACGACGGAGTCTCCCCTCAGGAGAGTAGGGTATCCAGCATCTGAGGTTTCTGTAAAGGGGCGCTCGTTTAATCCCAGGGATTCGAGCAGTGGAGGCGTAAAGCGGCCACATCCCACAGAGAGGGATGGATATATTGGAGCCTCACTGGGTGAGGTAAGATAAGCACATGAGGTGCGATAGAACAGAGTGTGGCTGGTGGTCCGCTCCGAGTCTCGGCGCAGAGAACCTCCCCTATTAGAAGGTCGGAAGTGTGATCACTTTCCCCCCAAAGGATAGACCCCTGGCTCTCCATGAAACCCCTGCACCGTGAGACAATAAAAAAGAACACATGCCGACGCATAACATATACAAAAGGCTAGAAGGACAAACAGGACATACACAGGGGTTAGGAATTATTAATCGGTGTGACTATGCGTATACCTGCTGCTCAGTGGAGAGGAAAAAACCCCTTGAAGCTGATTAGGGGAAAACCTCTGGAGGCCCAGGTGGACAGGAAGCCCTCACTCTGGGCATACTAGCAATTTTAGACTGGGCTACAACTATATCAGAGGAGGATGAATGACTGTAAGAATCCACCACAGAAGAGGACCAGCTTCGCATATTCTTGATCAGTCTGTGATCCACATTGAAATTAATCCATCTTGGAGGTATGTAGCCAAATGATGAAGGGTCTGTAATAGAAGAAAGGTCGCAGAAACTAACACTAGTTAATAGAAGAAGCAGTGAATTTGGAGCTTCTGAGAGGACCAAAGAAGGCTGAGAGGCAGATGGTCTCCATAAGTAAATCCTTGTAGAGGAGAAGCAGCCTTTCAGAAGAGTAGAAATGAGCGAATGGAGACTGTCTGTTGATATAGGCTGTGGGAGGGTGAGGCAGAGGGAAGACTCCCGTGGAGGGTCAGGCAAACTGCTGGCATGGAGAGAATGAAGAGAGAAGGCATAGACATGATAATGAGACGAAATGGAGAAGATCTCTAGTGTGGATGATGAAAGCCAGGATCCGATTTTGATAGAAGAAATAGGCTCTGGTTCTGGTGTCAAAAGTTGAAGACTCTGACCAGACTGAAGAATAGATAGTTCCTGAAGAAGGGGCAAGGGATGCAGACATGTAATGCTGAGAAGATTGAAAGAGGTTACTGAGAGTAGGATTCAGTCGAATAGCAGCTGGTGAAACTGGGGAGTCTGGCGGGGGGGAAAGCAGACAGGACTTTTTTTTAATATATTCATGTGAGAAAGTGCCCGTCCCTGTGTGTATTTTCTGTATATGTTGCGTGTGGTGTGTTAAATGTTGGTGTATAGGCATTGGTACATGGGATATAAACGGGTCTGTGTTTCACGTGTGTTTAAAAATGTATATGTGTATTTAGGCTCGAGGATTGCACAGCACTTCTCGTGCAAGTAAAATGTAATACGTGAGCACGGGGAATTGCACTTTATTAATTCACGTGCAGTTGTACCGCGACTCCAATTGAATGATTGATTAGCAATCGAGTCATGGTACAGCTGCATAAAAGCTGCAACTCGGGGTTGGGTGTTCGGTGAGTGGAGAACGGGATTGGAGACGGAGGTTAAGATAATAAGAATAATTATAATCGCTAAATCAGTTCACCGTGTTTGTCTGTATAGTCCGTTTTGTTTGTGTCTTTTGTTTTGGCGAAAGTGCCGTGTCCTGTGTTTTTGTTTGTTACAACCTTTTTATTTTCTGTTCTGTTTATTTATTAAATGATGAGCAAAAGCATTCGCTCAGCTCCACCAAACTCCACCTCTCTCTTTGTTTATTTCCTGGCTCTGGTCTGACCCCACTCACTCCGGCCATTTTTGTGACAATCCATAATAATAGTGCTTCAGTTTTCATGTTGTCATTTGATGTTGTACTTTTATATGCATTTGCTACATTTTCCTTGTTCAGTTTAGTTTTGTTCTTAGCTAACAGTTGCAGCTTGATAGATTTAGAATGCGGAATTCCTTCCTAAAAGCACCTCAGGACTGTTCATAGTCTGTTACATGACCAACAAGGGCATCCAAGAAGGCATCCACTCAACATGGCAAGGTGCTTAGATTGTTCTGATTAATTGTTACTCGAATTCCATCAAACTCTGTTTCTCTGCAGTATACAGGAGCTCCTGTCACTATCAAAGTTTGTCAGACCTACTATCTTGACCATTGTAAACTATTGAAAAATAGGGAGGTGTAGACTTTTTTATTTTGCAGAACACATCATGTCAATGGCTGAAGCAGGTGGGAAATGCTGAGGTAATTTAGGCACTGAAAGAAGAGGCAGGGGAGTGCTGGAAATGAGATGCCGACCATCCTATGTGTTAGCTAATACACTATCAATCAACGGTTTGCTACTATCATCTCTGCTTAGAATGGACAAGGTGAACTCACATTCTGAGATTTCCATTCATTCTCCTAATAGTGGAACTCCTTAACTCATAATCAAGACAGATTTCCAGTCTCTCACTATGTACTGTATTAATGCTTCTAGTATCTGAGAGGATGAGGGGACATATGACTAAATTGCTGAGGAAGTCAAACGCCCCTTATTTATTTATTTTTTTAGATGGAGATTAGTGTTCCCCTTGACTGCGGAAATGGCTGGCACAATGCGAGTATTGGAAGAAAGCTGGAGCTTTGGAAGCTCTGGAGGACAGTCACAGATTAAAACAGTAAACTAAAGCAACCTTTGCATGCTGCAATAGTGAGCAGATCTGAAGAGGGAGCCAAGATTTGCTGTATTGAGGAGTGATTAATAGTAGAAGGCGGGGTCAGTAATGTGCAGTGGCCTGCTGTAGAGATCTACTGAATGCGGTGGATATTGGTCTTTGAGAGTTAAGGCGGTTTCAGATGGTTTTAGAGATGGGGCTGTCTTTGGGCAGAGATGAAGAATGCATAGATCTGAGTCTGCTGCAGAACCTGAGAGGATGAGAATGCGTTGTTCTGAGGCTGCTGCAAAACCTTCTGATTTAATTAGGAGCAGTCTATGAGTGTATTGTCTATTGCGGGGTAGGAGGACATTCTGACTGAAA
>NC_054534.1:5963307-6035807 GCF_017654505.1 Polyodon spathula
ACACATCAAAATCAAGATTCGACCCAATCTAGGATTGACTAATCCAAGATTGGATCCTGGATTCATTTCTGTTGCGCAGATCAAGACTGGTGGCGGATCTGTGGATCCGAGATTGAATAAAAAATTCACCCGTTAATCCTGGATTCACGGTGTCTGTGACGCTGGTTGATTGCGACTCATCTTCTCGTGATGTTGTACATTACAGCATAACCATGGCTACAACAAATAAAACCATTGTGTTTTCTTTATTTGAGAAAAACCTGTTATCAAATTTAATTCATGATAACAAAAATTACAAAGAAATTATAGAAAATAAAAAGACGGATAACATAACTTTAGCACAGAAGGAGTCAACCTGGGCAAAGATCAGTGCAGAATTCAATTCCCACAGTGGGGTAAACTGTCGGGAATTGAAGCAGTTAAAACTATTATATATAAAATTTAAAGGCTAAGGCAAAAAAAAAGACGTTTCCAGGGAGAAACGAGAGCAACACGTGACTAGCGGTGGACCTCCCCCGACAGCAATACATAGCATCTCAAAGCAATTTGCTCAGTTTTTGCCCCAACAATTTGATAGTCTACCAAATACATACGAAGATGATGCCTGTTTCAACAAGGAAGCTTCCACCGGGGTAAGCTTCGGACAGTTATAGAAAACAAACAAAAAAAAAACCCAAACATTTATTATATTCCGTATCAGCATAGCCTAGATTATACATTTATAACTAAATATTGTTATTTACCTTGAGAGCAAATCCATGTGCTGTTTAGCTCATTTAGGTTTGTGTTATTAATCAGAATAACCAATCAAGAACTGAATTAACTAAAACATTTATTTATTTACAACACATTTTCTTAGGTAGTTGATGATCTGCAAGATAGCCCGGCTCATGACACCGCTATCTGTACTGCTACTAGCTCAGCCACTAGCTCACCTCCGGTAGAACAAGGCCCGCCCACTGTCACTTCACCGCCTGTAACAAAGCGAAGAAGGGAATCAGCTGACCCTGGCCCAGCCCTCCTGGAGATGGCTCGTAAAGAGCACACATTGAAAATGCGGATCTACGCATGGAAAGAGGAGAAATTAATGTTGCAGATAGATGCATGAAAAGGAATGGAAAGGAACAATGTGTACAGAATAATAAATACACTTAACTATTATATCTTACATTGCATGTTTTTTTCTACTGTTGAATGTAACTGTTATGTTATAATAAATATAATAAATACCACCCCAATAAATCGCAACTGCAATAGTTAAAATCCACTGGTATCTACTTGGGGTGAAATTGTAATCAGTTAGGCTACTTTACTCGTGTTTAACTGCTGAAAAACTGTTAGCAGCTGCTGTCTCATTGCCTGTCCGCCTTGTTGCCTTTTCTGCACAGGAGGCAGGGGGACGTGGTCATCGGGAGGAGCGTCTGTTTCAAAATCCCGAAGCCCTGATAGTCTGGTGAAATTATGCAAAACTGCATTGCACTATGATCACAAGTGACCTTTCCAGTTTAACACGAAGTCCAAATGCTAAACATGGAAACCTCTTTTTAAGAACTCTGAATGTCCGTTCAATAACATTTCTCGTCTGTACATGGGCCTTGTTAAAATGTCTTTCAGGACCAGTTGCAGGGTTTAAAATTGGGGTCATTAAATACTGCCTACAGGGGTAGCCATTGTCACCTAACAATAAACCTCCAATCTCCTTATTTTCAAACTTGGAACAAACAAAACTATTATCAAATATTCAGGAATTGTGTGTGGATCCAGGCCATCGAGCGACTACGTTGGTAATTATTAGCTCTGTATTACAAATCATTTGCACATTTATTGAAAAAACCCTACGATTCCGAAAGATTTCAGCACTATCGCCCCTTGGTGAATTTATTGGCACATGAATGCAGACTATAGTACCTACTACAGCTGGAAAACCTGCTCTAGCAAAAAACAATTGCTGTATACGATGGCTTGAAATGCATTCTCTCATTGGAAATGTAATATATTGCTCATGTAAATTTGCTATAGCTTCACTGATCCTGTGAATTACTCTACACACAGTCGAAACATCGACATGAAACAGATCCCCGATTACTTTCTGAAACGACCCGGTGGCATAAAATCTCAGTGTAAGTAACACTTAAATGAGTGGTGGAAGAGAGTCTTTTTTGTCTCTGTATCTAACTATTTGTGGTTTTAATATATTAAACAATTCAGTTATGCTTTCTTTTCTCATTCTGAATTGCTGTATAAAACTTTTGTCACTAAATTCAATAAAAAGATTGATATGATTACGAACAGCATGATCTCTAACGGTTCTTGCATCCCGAATTTGCCTAACACGTTCAAAATAACCAGCCAACTTTGCACGAATTCAGACTCAATCCAGCTAACACCAGGACTGAAATGTAATCTAGGATTGAATTTGAATCTTGATCTGCACAACGGAAAAAGCGTATCAATCCAGGATTCAATCCGGGACCGAGTCTGATCCAAGCAGAATCTCGATGTGTGCAATCCACCCTAAGATGTTCAATATCGGAATAAAATAATTTTCTTGTTTTAAATGAATGGTAAACTCTGAGCTGTATATCAAAGAGGGTTGCGTTGTGGAAAGGTCACATTGATATTTTCTCAGTTATTAAAACATTGCTTATGATGATGATGAACATTATTACTTTTTAAGGAAAATAATTTTACATGTAACAGCTTGAGGTGTAGAAGTCAGTTGCTGGTGTGTATCACCATGGGTGATATACTGACCCTTGTAAAATGGGTTTGCTTGTTTGGCTGATTAACATGTTTGTGATGCACATCAGTCAGTATTTAACACTGCAGCCTTTAATAAAAACTAATTCAAATGATGGAGTCACAGTCATTAAAAAAAAAAAAGTGTTTGTTGATGTCAAATCATACATTTCCTCCTGCATACCGTTAAAGGAATGAGCAGAGAAGCTGAATGTTTTACCGTCTTACACCTGAGTACAATACATTTCCCAGTGAAATGTGAAGATAATCATTTTGTGTCACTTATACTCCCTAAGATGTGGTGTAATTTAAATTGATGCCTGACAAGCTATGTAGTTCTCTTAGGAAATTAAGTTTAATGTACAAAAAGTACTATCTGACAGATACATTAAATATACCAACTGTTTTTTTCTTTACAGCCCTGTAAAGAAATGAATGGAAAAAAAAAACAGGTTCATGAAATTCCTACTAGATGCTTATATTGTTTTTTCGTAGTGACTAATCATATAGCTTTGTTCATGGTTTGAGATTTCTACTGAGAATGGCATTTGAGTGTTTCAAAGAAAGAGGTCTTTATGTTTATCTAGTTAACTGCCAGCCTAATGGATTTCAATAAATGATTGTTAAGAGGTTAGGGAAGGAGATAAAAACTGCTCTTTTATGGCATGACATTTTAAAGATTAAAAAAACCCTTTCTGAATGCTAGAGAGAAAATGGAAGAATACAGTTGTTTCAAGCTACACCACTTTACTGAACACCTCAAATCATATTAAAATGTTAAATGCACATCAGTTATAATATATACATGCTTTAATTGACTTTAATTGACTTGAATCATTTATAAGCTTCTGCTCCCATGGTTTAGAAAGCTCTTTTTTTCATCATTGTTTATTTTGAACCATCCCTGGGATGGAATATGTTATTTTCAATCACTAACTGCCAATATGTCACATTTTCATTGTGATGGGAGCGTCATTAAAATCTAACATTATCCATCACCTTTGACCAGAGATGACTCCCATGCTGTGGTCATGTGACCTTTTGTTTTTGTATTACACAGCTGTATTATATGACTTTTTAGGTGAAGTTCGGTAGTGGGTTTCGCACAAGAAAGTAACTATTATGGCAGCCAATTTACAAAGCTGCCGCTGCCGCTGCATGCAAAATATGTTGGTGACCATGACTATCTGTTCTAAGATGGCTGCCATTTTGTAGTTTTGATGTGTTAAGGCACCCTATTGAAATAACAGCACAGATAAAAATCATAGCACTGGCTGTTCATCTACTGCTACACAATACAATAAACTGCACTATGAATGGGGGTAAGTGAACAGGGATGTTTCTAACTGTGTTTATCGATTAAAAACGGAAATCACACACCTTTCTCGTATGGGATTATGATAGTTCATATAGGATTGGCTGAGATGATCTGTAAAGTTTATACATATTTTAATCAACATCTACTCAAACAGAAGAACAGCAATAGAAATATGTGTGCAACCGTTTTAAAAGTTTTTTTTTTTCTGGTGAATTGACAGAAATGTGTAGCAAATAGAAAATGTCATGAAAAAATGATAATAAAAATGCCGACAATGGGATATTTTTTCTTGACTGTGCTTCTAAATGAATTCTTGAATAGAATCCTGTTTTAAGATGCTAAGGGTTACAAGTCAAACATATGCAGCATGTATTACAGTTTATTACCTTGCATTTGCCTGAGTTGTTTCTCTCCTGACAACCTTAGGTAAATCATGTAACATATTGTGTAATATATGAGTGCAGGTTCTTTGCTGAGGACAGTTCTTGGTGAGCGAACTTCGCAGCTATTGGTTGCAGCCCCAGTTGCTGCAAAGCTCCCTTAAGACCACAAGTCCTGCATAGTTATATGGCAGTTGAATCACAGAACAGGTATTTATAGAAAACATATGCAAAAAGGTTGATGGCATGTCCAATTGTTAGAGCTAGGAGCTGACAGTTAAATACAAATTGAGAGCAGCTAGTTTCACTTTGCAGCAAATTTAATCAGTGAAGGCATCACTTTCTCATTTCATTTGAATATGTTCAATGCTTCCTCAGAATATGCAAGTTTGTAGAGAGCATATTTGTTATTCTTGAAGGCTCATTATCTTACAGTGGGGTTAGTGAACCTAGACCAGGCAGTGTAGGTTATCCAAAGTAGTATTAATCAAAATATACAAAGCAAATGGGATTCAGCTAGTGCCAAACAGGCATTTGCTTTTAGCAGTGAACAAAAATATATGAATAGCTTTTATTGCAAAAGGTATTATGGGCAATTCATTTTTTTAAACCGGGCCTCTAACACCATCAACTAGTGCATTATTTAATGTACTCCTCCTGCAACTTGACTTTTACAACTCTTCCACAGAATTAATTTGTTTAAGTGATGTCTATCACTCAGACCAATTTTAAAACTGTAGAATACAAGTGAACTGATATCACTTGGTGCAAGCATAGAAGCAGTGCCTTATATTTAATAGGCTGTGCTTTATCGGACAGGAAAATATCCTTTTTGTCTTCTGCTTGAGCGCATTGTTTTTATTACATTTCTGTGTGTAAAAAAATGTATGAAATATACAGAGACAAGATTTCTCTGTATGCAGCACTATACAGACTAACGTGATTCTTTCATATGACATTCGTATTTAAAAATCATATAAAAAAGCCATTGAATCTTTACTCTAAATCCCAAAAGTAAAAGGAGAGGTAACTAACAATTTAATACACACCTTGTTTTCCCTCACTGGCTATCAGCAATATCAGTCTCTGTGTCTTTTGCTAAAATGTTTAGTTTTATTTTTGCTTTGACTGTGATGAACTCATTTTTTTAAGGGCCATTTCTCAAACACAGAATTTCGTGTTCCATGTGTTACAAGTGGGAAGACCCTACCTGACTACACTCTGCTTCACGCACTCTTCTTCGCGCACTCTGCTGTAGGGTCATCACAAAGATTAAAGTGGCAGCCTGGTGATTATAGGAGAAAGCTCCAAAACTACAGTATTTTACTATCAAGAGTCAATGGAAGTTATTTTCAAATGCTTAATCAAATTTAATCAGACATTTAAAGTAAGTTTCACTGTTGCCCATAGTCTTTTGACAAAATCTACAATGGCATAACTCCTTTGTCTTCAAAGGATTTTGATTTTCTTCACCTGTCTCTGCCTGGCAGCTGTAATTATATGTATTTATTTAAAACATTGCAGTTGGTCAAGACAAACCATATTAGTTTTAAGATGAGCTTGATGCATTATAGACAGAATCAGAAAGACAGAACCATGAAACCTAATGTTATATTCACATCAAAATCAAATAACAACATTAACATAGTTTTATGGCTGCGGGATGACAAAATATTATCAGATAAATCATTCTGTCTTCAAAGCAATGCCAGAGGCAAAACTTAGCTGATTAGCTATGACCTTTGTACCACAGTTTCTTGACAGGTAGGTTTTTATGTATAATTATATAATGGTGAGGGAAGCTGAGATAAGTTGATATGTAGTTTGTCCACAACTGCCTCTGTGTCATGAACAATTTGCAGCAGATTAGTTGAAGTTTGAGAATTGTGTTCACTGTCCAGCTGGAGACAGTATTATTGTCTATCATTGATGTTCGGATATTTTCATAAGACATCTTCACTATGCTTGTACAATAAATAATATCAGAATTGGACAAAGTGAACAGTGCTAGTCCTCAAATGGCAGAACGTTTTTAATTGTATAAATCCTTAGTTTGTGTCTTTACCAGTTTGAAAAATAGGCAAAATTAAATGATATGGTAAACTTATTGTATGTTTTGATTAATGTTTTTTTCTTCTAGTTTTACAATTATTAACTGGAGCTTGTAGGCCTGATCCCTGCTTCCATGACTCACAAAGGAGATGTCATGATTGGGAGTCCCTAAGGCTGCTGGGAGATTGAGTCCTATGCAAGAAACAAATAATTGCTGTGAATCCTACAAGACACTTTAATCATTTTTCTGCTTTGATATTAACTTTTATTTAAACATTATTTAGAGTTTTAGGAGATTGTTTGGGATACCGAAAAATATTTTGACTTTGTGTTGTTTTGCAGCGACAAGTCTTTACAGCCTATATGATTCATTAATACAAATCATCTCTTTATTTTCATGTTCTACAGTTGACAACAGGATTTTTACTGTATATAATGTATTATGCATTTTTTGTATTTACTGCATCTTGTAAAGAGCTTTGTGATGTTGGTCCACTATGAAAGGTATTATATAAAATAAAGATTGATTGATAATAAGCTGAATTTGGCGATTAGAGCCAGAATGAAATGCAGGTTCAAATAGATTCAGGTGAGATCAATGCATTTCATCTGTTAACTCAATCAAGATGTACGGGTAAAAAAAAAAAAAAAAAACTTATTTTGGTAATTTGTGTTTGATGAAGAAAGCAAATTGGCTCAAAATATTTTTAAAGCGACATTATGTGATCAAAAATAAAACCCGAAAACTAGGCACCCTAATTATATTACTAGCACCTTTTTATTGGATTTGAGAGCTTTTAAATAATAAAGTGTTCTTGATGCAATGGTTATTGTTGATTAGTAGCTGGCCCATATTTCATTAGGAAATTGCCAGCCAAATTAGAATCATCTTTTCACTTGCGTATATAACACGCACACACACACACACACACACACACACACACACACACACACACACATATATATATATATACAGGGCATGGAACCCTGAGCACGGGCATTGTGTGTTTGTGGCAGGGAGAGGGTTAAAATCTCCCTGCCAAACTAAATTGTTAATTATTTTATTGTTTAATTATCCCCTGCACCTGGCTGGTATTGTAAATTAGAGCCAGGTGCAGGGTATTAAAAGAAAGCAGTCAGTCTGCTCAGGGCTGCCGTGTGAAGAACCCGACCATGTGTCTTAGTCCTGAAGGGTGCTGTGTAAATCTTTTTTGTTATTGTCATTTTTGTAAAACTGTGTGTTTTGTTTTAACTGGTAAACAGCTTACCTGTCCGGTTATTAGTTTAGGTTCCTGTTTATGTTTAGTTAGTGCTCAAAAAGAGGTAGGTTTTTGTTTATTTATTTTCATTTGTGTTGTAAATAAAAATGCGCAGCCGTGCTGAAATGTCTTTTAGGGGGGCAATGAACCTGAATGGAAGCATATGTCATATATATATATATATATATATATATATATATATATATATATATATATATATATTATATATATATAGTTATACAAAAAATGATGTTTTATATTTCTGATAACAGTTCCTTTGTACAAGATTCACATTCTCTGTTGCTAGGTCTATTGGCTGCCCAGAGCCGTAATTCATAAGTCCTTCAACACTCAAGTACTGACAGAACTGTTTCTGAAATGTTCATTCAGCCTTGGTTATTTACTACTGTAAGCAGATTCAAACTCTTTAAGTGGACACAGTGCTGCCCAGTGTGTGGGCTGCTGCTTACCTATAACCCACTCAACACAGCATTAGGTTAGCATTCAGGCTACATAACCTTAGTTATACATGCATTGATTTAGGTCTGGTGTCTGCTTATTAAAAATAATATTAACCAGTGCATTTAAAGTTAAAATCCATATGCTCTTTAATACGATTGACTGCAGGTGGGCTGTCTGGCAAATGTCTGTAAATATTGTGTTATGATTGGTCACCACCATGGGGCACCAACCAGTGATTGGCTGCAATTCAGCGGAATGTAAAGATTAATAAAACCTTGTATTCCTAGTGCTAGGTGTTGGTATGTAATTGTCATACAAGTTTTATTTCATAATACCAGCACAAAACTTGAAGGCCAGACTCTGTTAGAGACTTCTCTACCCTATTTTTCATTGTATTCTGTGAGGTTAATAAGGGGAGCAATTCCTGTTAATGTTGCATTGTGCACAATAGTCCCTTCTTTTTACAGTAATTCTGATATGTATTTGTAAATGTTTGAATGGTAACAGTCAGTTTATTTTTAATGTGCATCTTTTCAAAACAGAATACTAGCTCCTGGCTATACTTTCTTAATTCCTTCCTTATTTTTTTTTTTCCAAATTTGAGAGATGGGCTCAAATTAGCGAGAGATTAAAAACACTTCATATACTCGTGGCATGTCTCCTTAAGAGTTAAAAAGTATGAACTAAGCAATGTTAGTTTCAAAATGAATTGGAATTGCTTGGGGCATTTTAGTTCAAAGACTAGAAGTTCATGCACTTTTTCAAGAGATCTTACATGTAGCCCTTTGCAAACTGTATGCTTTCTGTGTTATTTTGATGCAGTGAATGTAATTTTCAAGAGAAGCATGACAAGACCAGTCAACATCAAAACCTATAAACCACTTTGGGCTAGATCCTTATAAGTATTTACTCCAAATGATCATTACCAAGTTTCTTTCAGATAGTTAGAACTCACCCAATAAAATGACCAAACCAAATTATCAGTCGTTTAATTTACTTCTTTGTAGTCTAACATTGTTTCTTCTTTGCTCTGGAATTGTAGGTGGTATTTATTCCTTTCAGAGGGGGTCAAGAAGAGCTACTTCCTTGTAGTGACCCCTGGGCAACGTCTCTACTGGCAAAAAGCTCTTCAAATCGAACTTACCATGCAATGCTTAAGCAAAGCAATGTTGGGCTTGGTTAGTACTTGGATGGGAGACCACCTGGGAATACTGAGTGCTGTAGGCTGCATGTACTCATACAAATATATATTCCTTTCAGACAAAATGTGGTCATGACAGCCAGGAATGAATCGGTCCTTGACTTATCTAGCCCTACTCTTGTTGGCTACACAACCGAGTACAAAATCTCATGTGGTACAGTAAAAAAAACATCAGCTATGATATATTATATGAAATTTATATAGTTAAACGAGGCAGTCTTCCCAGCGACAGCGAGTGGAAGCGACAGCGAGTGGGAGAAGTACAGGCGTGGAAAAGTACAGAGCAGTTTCGAAGCAGTTTGAAAGCAGGCTGACGGCTGCAGAAGAAACTAAACTTCAAAAAAAAAAAAAAACCCTCAACATGGTCTTCAAGCCAGTAATCTGTGACACCTGCTTGATGTGGGAAATCCGAGAAAACCCAGCGGAGCTAAACCAAGTGTGCGTAAAGTGCCGCGCGATCCAGGATTTGCATAAACTAGTAAGCATGCTAGAAATGGAGCTGGAAGAAGTGAGACAGCAACAGGATCTTGAGGAACTGGCACACCCACAATTCATGGAAGTCTGCATCACCCCTAACAGACTGAAAGCCACCAGGGAGATAGAAGGTCAGAACAGCTGGGTTCAGGTAGGCAGAAGCAGGGAAAAAAAGAAACTTCGTCAAACACAACCACCAGAAATCAAAACAACCAACAGATTTGAGTCACTTCAGAATTTTGATGAGCAGAACCAACAACAAGAGAATGAAAGGAACAACATCCAGGACCCCATTGACAGTGGTGACCAGACAGCAAAAAGAAGGGAGGTCATGATTGTTGGGGACTCCATATTGAGAAACACAGCAAGTTCAGTTCGCAGTTTGGACCCCCTTACTACAACAGTGTGCTGCCTTCCGGGAGCCTCGGTCAAGCACATCACTGAAAACGTGGACAGGCTCCTAGAACGAACAGGAGACGACCCGGTAGTAGTCGTCCACATCGGTACAAACAACATTGGAAGAGACAGACCAAAATCCCTGCAAAACAAATTCAGAGAGCTAGGAAGGAAATTAAAAGAGAAAACCAAAACTGTGGTATTTTCTGGTATACTACCCGCACCTTGCAAAGGACCATATGGACAGCTGGAAATAATAAATCAAAACCAATGGTTGAAGACGTGGTGCACACGGGAAGGCTTCACCTATCTTGATCATTGGACCACTTTCTACAACGAGGACTATCTGTATAGACGGGATGGACTGCATTTAAATAACAAGGGAACTAGTCTACTTGGAGAAAAGATCCTCGAGCAGGTTCGGAAGCATTTAAACTAGAAAGGAAGGGGGGAGAAATCAACAAAAAAACAGAAGGGAGACCGCATCAAAACAAGAACAACAACTCAGGTAAGACAACCATTAAATGTGTTTATCTAAATGCTAGAAGTATCAGAAACAAAATTCTAGAACTTGAAGCTACTGCACTAACAGGTAACTATGATGTGATAGGTGTTACAGAAACTTGGTTATCTGAGAGTGATGGGGACGAATATAATATTTGTGGGTATACACTGTATAGGAAAGACAGGCAGGACAGAAGAGGAGGAGGGGTAGCGCTATACATAAGAAACAGTCTTGAAGCCCAGGTGTTAAACCTGGACAAAGAAAATAAAACCAAATCAATATGGGTCGGACAAAAATTCAAAGGGCATAATAATAGGAGCATGCTATAGACCGCCAGATTCAGACGGTGAGCACAATAATCTGTTATACAATGACATTAGAAATGTGTGTAGCAAAGGAGAAGCCATACTAATGGGGGATTTCAACTTCCCCCAAATAAAATGGGAAAACCCGGTGGGTAGCGCGAAGGATGAAATAGAAATGGTGGAAATGACAAATGACTGCTTCCTAACACAATTTGTCAAGGCACCAACTAGAGGGGAGGCATGCCTTGATTTAGTCTTTTCAAATAACGAAGATAGAATAACTAAAACAGAGGTCAGAGAACCACTGGCAAACTCAGACCACAACATGGTCTCATTTGAAGTGTTTTTTAAATCCTCAAAAGTAAAGACTAAAGCTAAGGTTTACAATTTTAGAAAAGCAAACTATGAAGGTATGAAACAGAGACTAACAGAAGTAGATTGGAGTAAAATAGAGAAAACACCCACAGAAGGATGGTTGTTCTTCAAAAATGTAGTACTAGAGGCGCAAAACAATTACATCCCTAAAGTAGACAAATCTAAATGTAAAACTAAATTGCCAAAATGGTTTAATAGATCAATTAAACAAAATATTCTGCGAAAAAAGGCACTTTACAGAGCATTAAAAAAGGACCAAAAAGAAAGTACACAGAAAGAGTACACAGAACTGCAAATGCAAGTCAAAAAGGAAGTTAGAAAGGCCAAGAGAGAAATAGAAATGAACATTGCTAAGGGAGCTAAAACCAATTCCAAAATGTTTTTCCAATATTACAACAGCAAGAGAACATTCAAAGAGGAGATTAAATGTTTAAGAGATACAAATGGCAAAATCGTAGAGGAAGAAAAAAAAATAGCAAATATGTTAAATGATTACTTTTCACAAGTTTTTACAAAGGAAGATACTGACAACATGCCCCACATGTCATCCAGTTCCTATCCAGTTTTAAATAACTTTAGCATAACTGAGGCAGAAGTGTTAAAGGGACTAGGAGCTCTTAAAATAAACAAATCCCCTGGGCCGGATGAGATCCTCCCAGTAGTACTCAAAGAAATGAAAGAAGTTATTTACAAACTGCTAACCAAGATCATGCAACAGTCTCTTGACACAGGGGTTGTACTGACAGACTGGAAAATTACAAACGTAATACCGATCCACAAAAAAAGGGAAACAAAACTGAACCAGGTAACTACAGACCAGTAAGCCTGACTTCTATTATATGCAAACTTATGGAAACTATAATAAGAGCCAAAATGGAAAATTACCTATATGGTAACAGTATCCTGGGAGACAGTCAACATGGTTTTAGGAAAGGGAGATCGTGCCTAACTAACTTGCTTGATTTTTTTTGAGGATGCAACATCGATAATGGATAATTGCAAAGCATATGATATGGTTTATTTAGATTTCCAGAAAGCTTTTGACAAAGTCCCGCACAAAAGATTAATTCTCAAACTGAACGCAGTTGGGATTCAAGGAAACACATGTACATGGATTAGGGAGTGGTTAACATGTAGAAAACAGAAAGTACTGATTAGAGGAAAAACCTCAGAATGGAGTGTGGTAACCAGTGGTGTACCACAGGGATCAGTATTAGGTCCTCTGCTATTCCTAATCTACATTAATGATTTAGATTCTGGTATAGTAAGCAAACTTGTTAAATTTGCAGACGACACAAAAGTAGGAGGAGTGGCAAACACTGTTGCAGCAGCAAAGGTCATTCAAAATGATCTAGACAAGATTCAGAACTGGGCAGACACATGGCAAATGACATTTAATAGAGAAAAGTGTAAGGTACTGCACGCAGGAAATAAAAATGTACATTATAAATATCATATGGGAGATATTGAAATTGGAGAAGGAATCTATGAAAAAGACCTAGGAGTTTTTGTTGACTCAGAAATGTCTTCATCTAGACAATGTGGGGAAGCTATAAAAAAGGCTAACAAGATGCTTGGATACATTGTGAAAAGTGTTGAATTTAAATCAAGGGAAGTAATGTTAAAACTGTACAATGCACTTGTAAGACCTCATCTTGAATATTGTGTGCAGTTCTGGT
Organism: Polyodon spathula; assembly: GCF_017654505.1. Taxonomy (NCBI): domain Eukaryota; kingdom Metazoa; phylum Chordata; class Actinopteri; order Acipenseriformes; family Polyodontidae; genus Polyodon; species Polyodon spathula. The sequence continues at coordinate 5,976,453 of NC_054534.1, forward strand.
CACCTCGCTATAAAAAAGATATTGCTGCTCTAGAAAGAGTGCAAAGAAGAGCGACCAGAATTATTCCGGGCTTAAAAGGCATGTCATATGCAGACAGGCTAAAAGAATTGAATCTGTTCAGTCTTGAACAAAGAAGACTACGTGGCGACCTAATTCAAGCATTCAAAATTCTAAAAGGTATTGACAGTGTGGACGCAAGGGACTTTTTCAGCCTGAAAAAAGAAACAAGGACCAGGGGTCACAAATGGAGATTAGATAAAGGGGCATTCAGAACAGAAAATAGGAGACACTTTTTTACACAGAGAATTGTGAGGGTCTGGAATCAACTCCCCAGTAATGTTGTTGAAGCTGACACCCTGGGATCCTTCAAGAAGCTGCTTGATGAGATTTTGGGATCAATAAGCTACTAACAACCAAACGAGCAAGATGGGCCGAATGGCCTCCTCTCGTTTGTAAACTTTCTTATGTTCTTATGTTCTTACTTGGGAGCATTGTTATAGATGTGTTGCATTGGATGTAAATCTGGTATTATAAATTCTTCCAGCTTTATGCTTTCCCATTGGTGTTAACAAGCACCATTCAATGGAGACCTCAGAAGCGCTATTGGAATTACGGCCAGATATGTCCTTGCATGCAAAGAGTAGTCTTGCCCAGTCTTTCATATTGTGAATGAGTAAATCCAAAAGAAAAGACTATAGCTTTCTGACTGTCTTTCTGTCTACAGGCCAGTGAAGAGGTGAACCTGTCCAATTGAGTTACAGCCTTATAATTCAAACATGCCAAAAACTAGAGAATGGAAATAAAAATGGAAAGTTGGCACTTAATATTAAAGAAACAATGGACTTTTTGTCTATGAAATTGTGCTTTGATTCATAATTTACTATGATAGCCTTATTTAATCAAAATCAGTCTTTTCTTAAATATCCACTAGGGTTTATATTAACTAATTCCATGTCTTTTGAAACAAAATGATGGATGAATTAGACAAACAATGAGTAATTAAGATTCAGGGTATGTGAAAAAGTAAGCGAACCCCTGGTTTTATCAGCTCAACTAAGGGGATAATTAGAATCAGGTGTTTAAATAATTAGGTAGATATTCAGGGGTGAGTTTGGGAGGTTCCACCCTATATAAAGATCAGAAACCTTGTGAGTTTGGTCTTCACCTTGATCAAAAGAAATCTCTGAAGACCTCAGAAAAACAGTTATTGATATGGGGCTCCACCATTCCACTATCAGACAGATGGAGAAAGTTCAAGACCACAGTCTCTCTACCCAGGAGTGGTCATCCTACCAAAATCTCTCCAAGAACAAACCGGAAAATCATCAAGGAAGTCATAAAGAACCCCAGAGTAACATCCAAGGATCTGCAGGCCAGTCTCGCCTTGGTAAATGAGTGTTCATGACTCAATTATCAGAAAAAGACTGAACAAGAATGGTGTTCATGGAAGGATAGCCAGGAGGAAACCACTGCTCTCTAAAAAGAACACTGCTGCCTGTCTGAAGTTCGCCAAAGAGCACATAGATGATCCACTGGAACAATGAAGACTTCTGGAACAATGTTCTCTGGACAGACAAGTCAAAGGTAGAACTTTTTGGCCTCAATGAGAAACATTATGTTTGGTGAAAAACAAAGACTGTTCGAACAGAAGAACCTCATCCCAACCGTCAAGCATGGTGGTGGGAGTGTGATGGTTTAGGGCTGCTTTGCTGCCTGAGGAACTGGACGGCTTGCCATCATTGACACAACCACAACCAAAAAATCTATATATTTTTTTACAACTGCTGTTGGAAATATAAAATGTGTTTTAAGATACTAAGCTATACTCCTGTATTCAGATTTCTGTGTTTAGATCACCTTGTGATGAATGAGTTGCAGAGGAGAAATGTCTTTGCATTACACAACAGGAATTTTGATTCTAGTTTATAGAGCCCTGTTCTGAATAGCAAACTTGGAAGGAGAGCCATTGCGCTCAACACAGCACAGGAAGCACACCTCACTATCTCTGTCTCTCTCTCTGTCTTTCTCTGTCTCTCTGTCTCTCTCTGTTTGTCTTGTCATACAATTGTATGTACAAAGCTGTTATCTCTCTCTCTCTCTCTCTCTCTCTCTCTCTCTCTCTCTCTCTCTCTCTCTCTCTCTCTCTCTCTCTCTCTCTATATATATATATATATATATATATATATATATATATATATATATAGGTTGTGTGTCAAACCCTGGTGTCCAGATTCAGTCTCTAAAACAGTCAACTGAGAGTATGTTATAGCGCCTGTAAAATAATAAAAGTTCTTAATAAATGTGCATTTGTTCACCACACTCTGGATGTTGTAGAGCATATAATGTCTGACACATTTTCCTGCTATTGCCATTGTACCTTGTACTGAAATTTACATCCTCAGTAAAGCGCTTTGAGATGCTTCATAGCTTGAAAAGCGCTATAACTGCAATTGTTCTTTTTTCCCATAGCTCAGGTTTTATAATCTGTGAGTTTCAGAGCTGTAACCTTTAAAAGTCACACATGGTTCTAAAACACTACGTAACATTTTAAGAATGCTGATGGGAATCATGGATAGCTATGAATTCCCCCACTAACCATTATATTATTTTTATTATTGTAAATTTGTCAGCTAAGTTTGGAGTTTACAGTGCTTTTTCCATGCAAATACTATGCATCTACACAGCTTTACCTTGGTTAATCATTTTCTTTTGACTGTCCCTTTTCTTTGTGTTTGGAGTGGTTCTTCTTCCTGTCCTCACATGTGGTTCTTTTGATCCAGTTTGAGTTGAATTGATCCTTCAGAGCATTCATTTCCTTAATGTTTTGTGACAGCTCTCTGGTAAACTGGTCTTATGATATCCTTCTGGGGGTGTTGATTACTCAGCCTTCCTAACAAGCAGATTCTCTGTTGTCAGACACAAGGCTGCTTGCTTCACCATTTAAAACACTCCTTTTAAGAAAATACCATTATTGAAGATCAATTTCTAATTTACAAAATTATTTCAGGCTTTGCAGTGTGGAGAGGACCATGAAAACCTATCCGGTGGAAGCTATCTTGCCACCCAATCAGGACAATGATGGCACTGGCATTGAAGTGGCCGGAGTAGTTTGTGGCAGCCGGCACACGTTCATCTGGACTCAATCTGGACATGCTTCCAGTTTTGGTAATAACTTCTATGCACAGTTGGGTTATGACTTCAAGAAAGTTGACTTCAAAGAACACCAGGTATAGTAAAAGAACTCTAAAAGTCTGTGTGTGTGTTTTCAGTGCAGTTGTTGATTTATGATATTGTAATTTGAATGACTCATACTGACAGCTTTTCTTTCAGCTACATACCGGGTGTAGCTGATATAAATAATGGAAGAAGGGCTTGCTCACTATAGGGAGCTTGATTAGCAACTGCTATGTTCTAAAACTCCAAGTGAAGCACTAGGGGCATGTTGTTTCTGATGATGCAGATTTCAAACAAACTGCTGTTAAACTCAACAGGTGGCGCTCAACTGTTTCAGTGCTTAACTCATCAGATCCACCAGGGAGAAGAGGTGGTTTGTTTCACCAATGGAAATATGGTTGCATCCATGCAGAGCATACAGGTAGCTTACAGCAAGGAAGTAAAGTAAAAATTATTGGATTCTGGTGATGCTCAGTAGTACTAAACATGATACTAGTTCTGCACAAGTTAAATTTTATTTAGGATGTAGAAACATCTCACTTAATAGTTTAAAATGATCTGGTTATTCAATATACAGTACTCCCCTAGCACAACACAGTTGAAGGGAGACAGGGAAAATAAGCTTTATACTAAAAGCATGTGACTTTCGTGAATAAACAAAACACTGCACATTACTTAAAATGCATTTCCTGATTTGGACATTCTCTGCATATAACAAAAATAAAAGTACTGTACTGTATAACTTCAATATTAAATGCAAAATTGATATGGCAAAATACATTTATATAAATGGAATAACGTAAATAAAGTATGCAAAGTACAGTAGATTGTATTACCTTCTTAGACTTATTTTTAAATGTAAAACCATATTTTAAAAACCGATGGTCTGCCCTGGCTTGCACATGTGTACGGATGTAGATTTGTAACATCCTACTGTAGTTCTTTTGAGATAAAGTTTGTGTTTTATTCTTTTGTTTCTGTGTCATTGCTTTGATGTACTGTGCTGAGTAAATGAGACTTTTTGAATTGAAACAGTAAGCCTCTGAGGTGTCGATGGTTACTGAAGCTGTGTTTTTACTGTTATAAAGTAACCAAAGTAGTTTACTTGTTAGTTGAATAGTTACAATCCACACATCGCACGGTGCACCAAATCACCTTCCTATATACACTTTAGAACAAGAGAAATGGAAGATAATAACATTGCAGTCGAATGCAATACCCAGAAAGTAACTGTGTAACATTGTAAAACTTGTAAAAAATTGGGAGACATGAATAATGTGTGTTATAGCTGAGGGCGCGGTTAATCAGAGAGTACTCTAGCCAGGGATTACTGTACTGTTAAATGACTGTTATTAGTGATCACATTTATCCATTCAGCTGTTAATGACAAGCTTTTTTTTTTTTTTTTTTTTTTTTTTTTTTTTTTTTAGTAATTGCATAATATGCTAACTGATGATGCTAACACACATATATTACTGTGCTGGGCCAGCAGGGTATGCTACCACCAAACTGTTGTTTTACCCCTGGTACTGTACCGACAGGGCGCTTCCATCTCACCAGTTTAAACAGACATGTCAAGGAAAACTGCACCTCCTTTGTTTCTTTGGAGTCCAGAAAGAACACTGCTTAGTTATAAAAAGTATAATCTAATAATTTATGGGAGAAGAAATGTCTATCTAGTATCTAGATAAACAGGCTGTTAATTAAGCTGGGAATATGCAGTCACAGACAAAAGTATTTGGGCAGTTAAAAAAAAAAAAATTAGAAAAACTACAAAGAAAGTGATTTCTATAATTTCTAATTGTTCTATTGAAAGATATAACTTAAAGTAGAGACTCAGCTTCATTATAAAACAACACATTACTACATAACATGCATAAAATAAAAATAACATGCAAAAAAGAACTTACTTTGAAAAAAATATTTGGGCACCCTAACATTAGTATTCTGTCTGCCCACCCTTTGGTTCCTTTACAGCTTGCAGTCTTTTTTTGTATTTTGAAACCAGTTCCTGGCATCTTTATGGAGATATTTTTGCTTATTCTTTAACACATACAGCTTTGAGTTCTGCAATCGACTTTGGTTTCCTTTTTGCAACAGCAGCCTTCAAGTCAATCCACAACATCTCAATGGGATTCAGGTCTGGGGACTGAAATGGTCAGTCCATAACTGTAATCTTCCATTTTTTCAGAATTTTTTTTGTAGACTTCACAGAATGCTTAGGGTCATTATCCTGCTGGCAGGGACGTCGCGAGGCCTATTTTAGGGGGGCTTTAGTCCCCCTAAAATATTCATTAGCCCCCCCTAAATAAATCAATATGTCAGTCAATATATTTTCTCTGTGATTTATTTATTTTTTGGTCATAATCAAAGCTTAGTTAACCCATACGTTTTTATGTGAAGCTGCCTGTAAGTTACAGTGTAACAGACGTTGCATGCAGCTAAAGGTAATGTTAACGGTGTCTTTTAAATTCGACATAAGTTATGTGGCGATGACATCTAATTAACGTTGTATTTAATGTAGTTTTGCTATCTGTGCCAGGCTATAAATGAGACAGATGACGTAACATCATGCACATACCTTTTCATACTCAATTGCTTTCATTCAGTAGGCCATTGCAAAACATTTATCAGTAGGTCATGTGTAGAAAAGGTGACAGTGTTGATCAAAATGTCATTATATTATCCTCAATTTCTCAACTGTAGGCTAGCTAACGACTAACGTTAGAGGGATGTACGGAAATTCTTCAAGAGAGGCAGTGCCAGCAGCTCTGCCGAAGGCCAATCCGGTGAGAAATGAAGATTTTACCAGTTCAAACAAACAAATTAAAACTTAAACTGATTTGTGCCTTTTGTTGGTGTTGGATGGATGGGGACAGAGTGGACTTTAACTTAGAATTTAAGTAAGTCATATTAGATCAGTGTCTAACACAAACTATGAGACAGGTATACTTTTAGCCAACCTTAACCAAAAATAATCTTCTTTTGATAGATTTTACACTATGATGAAAAGACGTTTTGGGGCCTTTAAAAAAAATCCTGGGGGAGTATGCCTAGACCCCCCTAAAAGATGCTTAGCCCCCCTATCCATGAATCTCTAGTGAGGTCCTTGCCTGCTGGAATACAAACTTCCATCCTATATGCCTTCTAGCGCTGTGTAACAAATGAGAGCGCAAAATGTCTTGATATTTTACAGCATTAATTGATCCTTCTACAATACAAAGGTAGCCAGTGCCTGAGGAAGAAAAACAAGCCCATACCATCACACAACCTCCACCATGTTTAACACTGGGCATGATGAACTTTTCTTTAAATTCTTCTTCTCTATTCTTTCAAACATATTGGTTTTTTTCATGATGAAAAAAGTTATATTTTGGCTTCGTCTGATCTTAAAATTTGGTTGAAGTATTGAAGTATTCAATGGAATCACTTTCTTTTGTGTATCTTTTTTTTTTTTTTTAAAAGGTTTGCATCTTGGTTTTTACCCATGGACATTCATCTTGTTAAGGTACTGTTGAATTGTTCGGATTTTATCGGGCTGCTTGAATGATTCTTGTTCCAGATTTTGAAGAAGTCTTTCTTGTTCTTCCACAGCTGGAGCTAGTTGCAGTAGTTCCTGTTCTCCTGTGTTTGTCAATAATAACCCACACAGTGCTTTTCAATAAACTGAGTCTTTCTGGTATTTTTCTGGTAGTTTTCCTTTTTCATTTAGTTGTAGCAATTTTGAGTTTGTTGTTGTACTCTTTACTTTTAACAATTGTTGCTTTTTTGAACCACAAATTTCCAGTGTATTTTTCAGCACTTGATGATTATGTGTTTATTTATTCTATAATTATCATCAGGTATTTGCTTTCAACCATGATAATTGTCAATAATTAGCAACAAATGGGTTTTAATACGAAATATGTTGATTGCCCAAATATATTATAAAATATAAATATTAAATATTAATATATATTTATATTATATATAAATATGTCAAAGTATGACTTTAATTTATGCAATAAAGTGTTGTTTTATTATAAAGCTGAATCTCTATTTTAATTTATATTATTCAAAAGAATAATTAGAAATTATAGAAATCCCTTTCTTTGTGTCCTTGTGATTTCTCTCTCTCTCTCTCTCTCTCTCTCTCTCTCTCTCTCTCTCTCTCTCTCCGAAGTAGGCCTTCAAAACCTGCCATGGTTGTGGGGCTTTTGAAGCTCCAGCTATCATTAAATTCTCATTTATCTGTTTGAAAAATATGGATTCCATGGGAGAAATCAATTAGTAAAATTGACTCATCTCAACAGAACTGCTACAATCCCAAGGAAAAAAAACTTCTGTGCTTGCACTCTGTCACCTTAATGCCTCTTATTGAAATAGATACAAATACTACAAAGTGATATTAAACCAGACTTGTAATGTAGTTGTAGTACAGATTAACCATGAATACTGTGCAATGAAACTGCAATCTAACTGTAATCCCCAGCCGACCTGACTTAATTCATTTACTTTGAGTGTCTTAAATGAGCTATTTTTTAATAAACTATTTGTTTTTAGGACTTAAGCAACATCCAAGAACATTTAAAAATACAAGTCTTTTTACAGATCTTCTTGTTTGTGATCTGCAAAATAATTGATTTCAACAATGACACAAAATCCATATTATATGCAGGTGTTTTTGTGTGTTATACAAAGAACCAGTTCCATGCATGGCAGTGCATGTTGTAGACAGGTATGTATTATACAATGTGTGCTTCCTTTTATGTATGAATTTTAACTGTGCACATTATCATGGGAATAAATGGATTCATGGATTACTTTTTACAAGGACATACCAAGTAGGCAGCATGGAGCTTCTGTATTCTTTATACCCAGTAGTTTTCCCAAAATTCTTCTGTTAAAATATCCTCATGTAATTATAAAAACATTATCAAAGTTTACTTACATCTTTGTGATTCTCAGATTTTGTAAACAGTGGATGATCTGCAGTATGCTTAGCAATAGAATCTCTTTGTGATGCAATACAGTATGACAATGAAAAAATAAAATCAATAAAATCAATAATCCGGTCACTAACTTTTCTTGACATAACATAAAAATAACTAATGGAAATGCAGTCACAAGAGTAGAATGAATGTCCTTATCCCTGTCTTTCATTAGTTTTTTTTTATAAGGTTGTATGATAGAATTAGATAGGAGCCCACATCCATCTTTTTCTGTTGTCTGCTGTGCTTCAGTACACACCTGTAAAGGAGGTTAAAACTGTATTATTGGTATTAGCAGCATTATCACTGGCCTTGTTGTGTTGAGTATCTCTTGGTATTTTATTTATTTATTTATAATTCAGGACATACAGTTTTTTTGTGCACCACTCTGTAGATCATAAAATCTACTAAAACTGTTTCTTCCTGGTATCTCATCACTTACTCTTTGGTCTAGTAGACATCTAGATTGAAACTGAGGCACAGCACAGGAAGTGATTCAGTACCAGACTGTTTCAATTATAGCTCTCTGTTTGAAATATCTTCATATACAACCTTAATATAGAATACAAGGCAAGAACAAAAAGACTGTCAACAGACGAACAGTGGCCACAATGTTAATATTGCTAGTGCTATTAACAGATAATGCATTTGACTTAAAAATACTGGAAAGCACAAAAGGCTAACGCACATTGATCCTCACAGAATGGAGAATAAAGAATGGTAAGATTATACAGCAGTCAAATGCATTACAAAGGTTTCAGGGTTGTAGGCTATGTGACTGGGGATAGCAAGTGCTTTTGGTTCTGTATAGTATTGATCCAGCACTTAACTGATAAATCCATTATTGATTATCATGGCTTTTGTTTTGCGAGCCTCACTTAAACTAGATTATAGTATATTATATTACTATGTATACAAGCATTGTATTTTATGGAAGACTGCGGCGCAAAGAAACATTAATTCTATCTGTTGCTCTCGCCATTGTTTGTGTTCCGAACAAATGATATTTGCAGGTGTTTAAACGGTGCATAAATCTGACACGTGCAGATGAAATCCACCTCGCACGCCTGTTCAGGATGAGTGAGCACACTTGTTTGAATGTCATATTTATCCCTGTATTTTGTCAGAAAATGTACTTCTTTGGAGTTTGCAGTTGAGCTGAGCATATGGTTGCGGATCTCTGGAGATGACAGCCTATCCGAGCGATCGCTCCACGCGGTTCCAGCACTCCTCCGCTGGCAGATGCTTTGGGCTTTTCTGCGATTAAGTGGAGATCATCACTGTTTTCTTTGAGCACTGCTGGGCCCTGTACTCTGAAGTGTTTTGTTAATCACTGTCTGCCTTCGACAATAGCTGCCAAAGCTCTCATTAAGTTTGAATTCTGAGATGTCATGCTCGGATGACGGAATTTCATCCCTTTTCTGCATGAGTGGGATTCTGTTGTGTACGGTTGCCAGGGAAAAAAACAAAACAATGCTAAACTATATATATATTTTTTGTTGTTTTTTTTTTTTTTTTTTTTTACATTTGGTTGTTGGAAACAAAAAGGTTTCTGATACTTTGTGAAATCCTGAAGTGCTGGCTGTCTCTGCGATGGGTAACATCCTCAGAAGAAAAGCTGTTTCTGCTCTCATCTGTTCAGCTTTGGGTGCCTGGTTTTGCATGTTATTAGCAAACACTACCAGTCATACAGTCAGTGATTGTCAAATGTTATTCTTTCCCTTATGTGGAAGAGATTAAAAAAATAAAAAATTAAACCCAGTTTCTTCCAGCAGACATGATTTCAGCAGCTCTGCGCTCTTTTAGTCACTGGAACAAATTATATTGGAACAAACTTCCCCAAGATATTCGGCTGCACATTGTAAAGATTATTATAATTAAAAAGCTGTGTTTCATTAAATAGGGATTAAAACTTGTTTTTACTTTGTTAATGTACTGCTCAGGTAGTAGATTTTTATTGATAGTGTGATTTGGTCTCTTTAAATAAACATCACAGACGTATTTATTCAGTGTTCATTCAGATAGTCTCCAGGCACATCCCAGCCCTTTTTAATGATTCAGTTTTTCAGCAGAATAACCTCTGGATGCTATGCATACCCACATATACAGGGCATGCTGCAGTATGGTACATCGTGATGAAAAACCTGACGTTCAATGCATTTATATGTTTCTACCATGAACATGTTCATAGTGTTTGTGTGTACTCTATCTTTCTGTATTACAATATCTTGCTGTTTCTCTTGCATTGTAGCTGAATAGTTTTTATCAATCCCACATTTTTGAGTTTGAACAATGTTATTAAACCCACTGTGTACAGTTAGCATTTTGTACTGCAGTAGATTTTTTTTTTTTTTGTCGTTTAAATCTTTGCATTCCCTGTGGTTGTGCCATGGGCAAAATGACTGTGGAACAAACAAGATTACTGGCAAATGTGTACTTGCCGCTTGTTTTGTCATTACTGAAACTGTGAGATTGAGCTTGTCAGAATTGTACCTCTCTCCCTGAGGAGTCACTGTGTATTCTTTTGTAAAGAAAAAAAGAAGAAAAGTCTTCATTTGTTGAAACCCAATGCTGAGAAAGGGAGATGGAGGCAGCCTCTGTGCTTGGCATGTCACATTTCAACAGGATAATCCGAGCCCTATTTGTTGCTGTTAATAAAAAGTCATAGTAATTTGTGGGTCACAATACAGAGCAGTGACTGTGTGTGAGAGAGGGAGAGTTAGATAGTGGGCAGATCAGGTGATGCCAGAAAACACTAACCTCTTCCATTCTAGATAACAGCTGGTTGAATGGGTCTGTTGATAGCTGCTCACAGTATCAGTTTTGACCGGTTCAGTGGAGCTTGCAATGCTTGTCTGTGTTTGAACTTAGTGCTGGCAGTTCCTGCCTGTGGTAGGTATTCAAGGGTGGCCAAGCTGCCTCGTCCATGCTCTGTGAACCCCTGTGCTTTCCCTGCTTCTGATTCACTTGGTTAGAAGCGTTTTTATTTATTTTTTTACCTTTAGTGACAATACAGAGGTTAGCCAACAGTTACTGCATTTCTACACATACCTTTTCCATACAATAGGGGAAAACTGTTACAGTGCTGTGTTCTTTACACTGACCATGTTACTACCACAACAACTTTAGCTATAAAATTCATGAGTTTGCAGACAAAATTGTTATTGAAACAACTGCTTTGAAGTCCCAAGGTTTTTGTATAAAGGTACATTAATTCTTGTTTACTAGAGTTTTATTATTATTATTATTATTATTATTATTATTATTATTATTATTATTATTATTATTATTGTTCCTATAGTAATGAAAAGATGTGGTTTTAGTTTTGTTCATACAGGGTGCTAAACGCAATAACTCACTATACTTACACAATATATATATATATATATATCAGCATCATCTTCAGCCTTTTTTCAATTAATTGCCTGATGAAGGCCTCCCCAAGATTTTTCCACAAAAGCCTGCCTGATGTCCCTCTCTGCTGCATCCCTCATCCACGTTGCTCCGGCGTGTTTCCTAATTTAAACTTGCCATCTTCCTGGAGGTCTTCTTCTTGGTCACTTTATGTCTCTTGGGATCCAGTCTAGTATCTCGTTGGTCCAGCGATGGTCTGTTCTTCTTGCTACATGTCCGGCCCACTGCCATTTCAGTTTTTTTTCCTCAGATAATAACATTTTAACTTTTTTATGCGCTCTTATCCATTTCTTCCTTTCCCTGTCTCTTGTTATTTACATACTCTGAGTCTTTTGTAATTTTTTAGTCATTTTTGTAATGAGGGTCCAGGTTTACCATCCGTAAGTTAGCACTGGCAGCACGCGTTGGTTGAAGACTTTCCTCTTGAGGCATAAGGGTAGTTTTCGTTTCAGAACCATGCTTAATCTTTGAAAGGCACTCTAGCCCATTTTTGCTCTTCTGTTGATTTTGCACGTTTGGTTCTCCGTTGCCGAAACTAACTCCTAAGTATGTATAGTTATTGACTTCTTCAAACTTGATCCCATTGACTTAAATTGCCTGTGGAGTAGTATATTTATTGAACATGACTTGAGTCTTCAGGTTAATTTTCAAACCTGCTTTGATGCTAGCCTTATGCAGTTCTTGTATTATTGTTTGTAATTCTTCTGGGCACGTTGTAAATATGAGGATGTCGTCAGCAATTTGTAGGTGATTCAAGTAGGCGCCATTGATCTTCATCCCCATATTTTCACAATCCAGTATTTTGAAAATGTTTTTGGGGAAATTGTATCTTCTTGACAAACTCCTTTTTTTATCTTTTTTTTTACTCTGTTTTTATGGAGTCTTACTGTAGATGTTGCATTCTTGTATATGGTGCTGATCAAGTTTCTGTACGTCAATTCCTTGTTTTTTCAGAGAGCTTAACACAGATCTTGTGTAAACAGAGTCAAAGGCTTTTTCATAGACGATGAATCCCAAGCAAAGTGGTAGTTCATACTTGTTGCTAGTTTGAATCACTTGCCGTACAACTTGAAGATGATCCTTTGTACTAAATTCACTCCTGAATCCTGCTTGCTCATTTGATTGTGCCGAGTTAAATGTATCTTGAAGTCTGTTGGTGAGTATCTTGGTAAAGATTTTGTAGATTATAGGCAGTAAGCTAATAGGTGTGTAGTTCTTGAGGTCTTCTTCATCTCCTTATGTAAAGTATCACGGATCCATTGTTCCAGTCATTTGCTTAATACAATCTGTAAAAATATGCGACAGTGTTTTTGTCAGTTCTTCACCTTCTTCTTTCACGATGTCAATCGTTCAACCTTCTTCTCCGGGTGCCTTTCTTGTGTTCATATGTTTGTTAGCATGTTTCACTTCTTCCTCAGGTTGCGTTTTTTCACGTCTCATCTTCGTCATCTGCTACGTTGCTCTTTTCATCTTAATATAATTTTCTGTAAAAGTCTTTGACGCTCTTCAAAATCAATTTTCCGTTTTTGATTAGAGTCTTTGTTTTGTTTTCTTCATGCTTTGGTTGTTTTCAATAATTTTCTCTACCAACCTACAGTTGAACGACCGCATATACTCAGTAATGCTCTTTCTTACTGTCTTGAAGAGCTCAATGTATTCAATCTTTGACTTCAGAGTGTCTTTTCTTCATGAGATCTTTTGTCTCTTGTGTGATCTTCTGGCTGCATTTTGTACTCTGTGTTCCAGCAATGTTTTTTGCTGTTTCTGCAATTACTTGCTTCACTTCCTCATAGATTTTGTTTACCTTGATTGCTTCATCTTTTTGCAGATCTTGAAGAGCATTGAATCTATTCTATAGTTCCAGTTGAAACACCAGGCTTTGCTTCTGGAGCATTTCTACTTTGACTGTGTTGGATTTCGTCATCACGAGTTTTGCTCTCTCCAGTGCTGTGTTTAGGTGTATTTTGCATAATACAAGTCTGTGGTCACTTTCTGTGTTAAAATTGTTCAATACTGAGACATCTTGTACGGTGTGCTTCTTGTTGGTGAGTATATAGACAATTTCATTCTTCACTCTGTTGGGTTCTATCCATGTCCATTTCCTCATGGTTTTCTTCTGGAAGAAGGTGTTCATGATGAATAATAACAGTTCTTGTTCCCTGCAAATTCAATTAGTCTGTTACCCCTCTCGTTCCTGTTGCCATGTCTAGATTGCTGGGCTCCTATTTTGGTATTGAAGTCACTGATGATGAACTTATAGTGTCTCTCCCCATTTTCATGTAGTTCTTGTACTTCTTCATAAAAATCTTCAATTTCTTCAACCGAGTATCTTGTTATTAGTGCATATACTTGAATGACCTGAAGTTCATACTTCCTTGAGACTTTCATTATCAGTCTTGTGGACCTCTCTGATGCGCTGTCAATCTCTATTACATTATTCTTGATTCTTTTGTGGACAATGAATCCAACGCCTCCTGTTCATCCATCGATAGTGCCTCGGTAGAAGAGAAGATGTCCACTCTTGAGTTCTAGTAGTCCTTCGTCTTTTCGCCGTACTTCACTTAGTAATAAGACGTCCCACTTGATTCTTCCAAGTTCTTCTTACAACTCTTGAACTCTTGCTCCAGCTAAAGGAGATCTACAGTTATATGTGGCCAGGGTCAGTGCTCTGTGTCAGCCTAAAATCTTAACCCGCTGATTCTTAGCACCCTCTGCCTTCATGCCTAACTGGCCGCTGCCTTGGTCGGTGGCAATCCGGCCAAGATTGAGGGCCATGTTTTTGTCTGTGCTTTCATCATGGGGGGGGGGGGGGGGGTTGTCCACAACTCACCACGCTGTCCAGGCAGGTTGGTGAGTGCCCCTTCCACTTTGGCTGAGTATGTTACTCAAGCGTTCACAGCATTGTTGAACCTGCCAGAGTCAGGTGACCCTGCTGTACTGTACTTGTCTTGAGAACCCGTGGTCACCCTCCTGCCACTTTGAGGCAGTGGAAGTTGGACTTTAGGATATATATATATATATATATATATATATATATATAATATATATATATATATATATATATATATATATATATATATATATATATATATGTGTGTGTGTGTGTGTGTGTGTGTGTGTGTGTGTGTGTGTGTGTGTTTACAAGCTCTCAAAGTGTGAGCTAATTGATTTTTTATGTTTTTTATTTAAATATATATTGTATTCATTATAGTAAGGCATATCAGGCTATATGGGTAAATGACAATACTGATTTGTATTATTTTTATTTTAAAGGACTAGATTACTTTTAAAACAAAACAAATATATACCAATAGTTCTGGCTTTAAAATAATAAACATCATATTGAAGGATATTTTACAGACTAATCTGACATAGTTAAAGTCGCATATTTAAAAGCTCAGGTACAAAGAAGCAGCAAGTGCCAGTTGGCAAAGGTTAGCAGGAAGCTGTCACAGTAAATGGCAGCAGCTGCTCAGAGCTCTAAAGAGCATGTCCCAGTCAGAAGTGAAAACTGATGGCATCTACATTAATACTACCTTAATGGCCCATCTGCTGCTCCGTAGGGTCCCTAGCTGCTGTATGGAGTCATAGGCATTTGACAGGCAGTCTCTGTATGCCAAACGCACATTGTGCCAAATGTTGGAGAGTGCTCTGTATCGTTCTGAGCTGTCAAACTTTCCAAGTCATTTATCAGGCAAGAAGTTGTGAAGGTTTCACACGTGAATGGCTTTTGACATTGGGGAGGCCCACACTGGAGTTTTGTTAACGGGAGGCTGTTTGTTTTTGGTGGTGGCGATGAATACAATTCTCAGTTGTTGTTCGTTGCTGGATATTTAACAACCACAACAACAAAAAAATGAAAGGAAGAATGAAATAAAGGAAGCTGCCACCATAGAATAATAATCAGACTGTCAAAAGAAATAAAAGCAGTTTTAGTTGTTTTGGAGCCATGGGCATCTGCTTCAAAGAATTGAAACATTGAACTATCAGGGCCTCACCATCTTGCGAGAAATGCTAGCTCTGTTGTTTTGATAGTGACAATATTATTTTTCAGACTAGAACATGCATTTACTGCTTTATAGATGTGTTGCTTTACAGTACATGTCACTGAACACAGCAAGTAATCGTGGGTCTAGATAAATATTTCAAATAAGTAATACAAACTTTTGAAACAGCACTCAGTCTAAAACTGCACAAACCATCTCTGAAAATGCATTGTCCCAATTAGAGAAACTTTTCAAAAATATAGTTAGGATGCCTTTATAATACAGAGGTATTATGACCCTGAGAAAAAGCAAGTAGTAGAAACATTAGTTGACCGCATCAGTTCCAGTACAATAGAACACATACTGCACTGTGCGACAAATACTGCTATGAAAAAGTAATGTGATCTGAGAGTTATAATTTTGCTCATTTAGGAGATTTTTTTCAGTATACAGACAGAGTGTTATGTAGGAGGTTATGATACTCTATATAAAGTAGTATACGATTGTGTTTTTGGGAGGGTTGTGTTCAAGAGATGTGCGTCATACAAGGGATGTAAACCCAAGGCTGGCCAGTGATTTGTAGTACACAGTTTACGTTAAATTCTGAAAATGACGGTAATCGCCACCAAAATTAAATAAATATTTAAATACACCCTGGAATTCAAACAGCTCAGGTTAATGCAGTTCAGTTATTTTAAAAATGTATTTGTTATATGTCGTTACAAACCAGAAAAAAAGCAAATGTTTTATTAACTGATCATATATTGTTCATTAGTAGCATGACTTGTTTTTAATTTGTGATTACTTTATATCTGTAAAGCTTAACAATACAACAGTGAGACGGTTAATTTCCAAACAGAACAACCTGGTATTTTGACTGACCTTGATTAACACCTCATAATTAGAACTCACAACTCTGAAGGGAGACATGATTAGCAGTTGTTGGGCTCAAAGAATATATACTAAATGTGTTACAAAGAGCTCAGAAACAAGCTACACACTGTATAAATTTTAATCAGCTAAGCAAGCCTGTATACTGTGCCACAGTTTGCTGTTAGTCACCTCAAGTAAAAGCCTCAATTATTTTGTGATATGAGGATAACTTTGAGTTCTGGAGAAGGGAAGATGTGCAGTGAAATACCATAATGAATCTAAACTAACAAGTCAGTCCCTACTGTCTGCAAATCTGTCAAGATATTGTCTAGAGGAATACACACCCACCGCACTGCATGTGCTCCTTTTAATACTCCTTTTGTGACTTACTTGTCAGTGTTAATCAGTTGTATAAATTAAAAGAAAATATTGCATATGGTATTGCATGTTACAATGCAGCTTTGACAGCCTGCACACACACATTTCTTTTAAAGTTCCCCTCTATAAAGTTGTATCCATTTTCAAGAAAGAAATGCATTTAAAAAGTACCAAGCCATTTGCTGGTGGCACGTATTATTATGGTGTGCATGAGTGTGCCTTTTTGTTTATTTCTGGATTGAGCATTTATGAAAGGTTTCTGGTTGGCAGTCTAGAAAGTGAAGTCCTTTATTCTGACACAGAAAAAGGAGCCATAATGCCAGCTGCCCCTCAGTTACCTCCATGCTGCCAATGTGCCTTAACCCTGCCCTGGAGGGACCTTCCACTATGGGGGTAAATGAGTAGTTTAGTAATTGCTCCCATCTAGTCCTTGGACAGTAAAGGTACCAATTGTGCTGATTGTTTTGTGAGTACCTATTAACAAGGACATCCGATCTCTACGGGCAAAAACACAGTCACCCTTCACTTTGACTTATGACCCTTATATGGCTGCCATATTGCATTCATGTGGCTTTTTGGCTTTGTTTATATGGCAACATTTGTATTAACATCCTGCTATATTTCAGAAACTGTTAATGATGAACACTACGTTTATTTTCCTTCCATTTTACTACCGTTACACATTATTCACAAATTGACCTTGCTTTACTTTATCCATGTTTTATTATGTTTGTAAAACTAACAGTATTAATAGTATGATCTGTGAAACGGTAAGCACGTGAAACAGGGGATCCATCGGCAGTTTTAACTTTTTTTTTTATTTTCATAAAACAAAAGGTAACAAAATACTCAGAAATCAAAATCTAAGTACTTAAAATTACTAAACCATTGAGGATGTAATGGTAAACTGATCGTAGGTGTTTCTCCACTGTAAATGTAAATTAACACCAAAAAGGAAAATAACAAAACAAAAATACGTTTTTCTAATTGTTTACTAAGTACCGCTATGTGAATGTACATTTGCTTGTTTCCAGTGGGTGTGTGTAGACACTAACAGGCCATTTAGGAGTTCATTTTCTTTAGGACTCAAATGTTTCTATCCCTCGCTAAGATGTACTTATTTTTACCTTTGCTTACACATATTATATAGTTATATCAAAAACTATCAAATGCTGAGTGCACTAAAACTCAAACATGCTGTAATGATTTCTTTCCAGCTATTTAAGGCAGTAGAGTTTATTTGGGAATGCCTGTCAGAGAGGCCAGAGTGTTGTATAACAGCTGCCAAGTTTGCAGGAGTTAACGTGGATGCTGCCACTAGCTCTTCAAAGGGGAACTTTTGCCTGGAAAGCAGCTGGGGATGAAAAAGAAAGTTGAGGATTTTTTTTTTTTTTTTTTGCTGATGCATGTCTTTATTTGAAGCCGCTTCTTAGTTCACCCCCTCACTGTACTGTGCATTTTCATTTGGCTCTGCAGCAATCCCAGCTGAGAGAGCAGGGTGGAAGAGCTGCAAATACTGAACCCCATCCGCAAAAAACGAACCCCCACGGCAAACACTGAAGCCCCACGGCAAACACGGAAGCCCCACGGCAAACACGGAACCCCCATGGCAAACACCGAAGCCCCACCTCAAACACTGAAGCCCCACCTCAAACACTGAAGCCCCACGGCAAACACCGAAGCCCCATGGCAAACACCGAACCCCCACCTCAAGCACCAAAGCCCCACCGCAAACACCGAACCCAGACCTCGAACACCCAACCCAGACCTCGAACACCGAACCCCCACCTCAAACACAGAACCTCCACCTCAAGCACTGAACCCAAGCCGCAAATACTATTAAAAAAAAAAGAAAAATGTATACTTTTGAGAGAAAGATATAGATATTATTAGTTTGTGTTACAAGGAGGACTGAAAAAAACTGTTTAACAGGCAGTGGTTATAAAGCTTCTTATTTTCTGCTGTGTCAGAAGCAGTGTAAGGAGCCCCCATACAATATATGATAAGCTCGACTGGCAAAGAGAAGCTAAAGAAGAGCATTTGCAATGATGCATGACATGCCTAGTGTGATGGTGTCAAAGATGAGCCCAATGGAATTGACCTGCAGGTTGGACACTTTCTTCTTTAGTTTTAAATTGTGCTCTGCTTGCAGTTCTACTGAATGTTCCTCCCATCCTACATATACATCATTGTGTCCAGCACAAGGTTTTCTAGTTCTACAAATGTGCACACTCATAAAAAATACAAATAAACTTTGCATCTCTCAACGTAAATGTAAGCAGTTTCCCCCTATATTTATTGTTCTAGTATAGTGTACACATATAGTTTTGATAGGCTCACTCTTACCTACCAGTTATTTAAATGCATGCAGTTTTCCCTTTGTTATTTATTTAATGTGTTTAAGTTAAGAGATACATAATTTCTAATACTATTTGCTGGTTGGGTGTTTTATGACTACATACTGTTCTATCAAAAGTATCATGGGAATTTGAACAAACTCCTAATCAATAACATACTGTATGATTAACTGTAAAATTGTAAGTTTATGTCAAAACAATTTTAAATATCTTTTCAGTTGAAAAAAGGTAAAGGTTTAGAGAAGAAAATACAACCATACAAACATATTCATTATTTCTAATCCAGTATGCTGAAGAAAAGGGCTTCCATATTTCCATCCACTAGAGGGTGCTTATAATATATAATACAGTGCTTCTCAAACTTTTTTGCTGGTGGACTTCCTGATTTTTATTTTATTTCTCTTGGCAGACCACACAATAAACAGTATAGCTGACTGAAAATGAATCACATATAAAACAACTACAATACTAAAAATAACTGTAAACATACCTTTATGTGTTGTAATGCGATGGGTGTGTCTGTTTCTGTGAGCCAAGTTATTTTAAAATTGGAGTTTTAAAGAAACTAGTTTACTTTTCATTAACACAAATTTACCTAGAGGAAAAAAAAAAAAAAATGACTGCTTTATTTTTAAATTGATAATTACAGCAGAAATTGATTTATGTGAATTAATAATCTGTGAATTTACACCCATGAGGTACCAGCACAGTCGGAGCTAAGGATCTCCAGCTGTAATCTTTATTTGTATAATGTTTGGACGCTGCATGCTGATTGGCTGTTGAGATTTTTTACCCTGCCATTAATAGTACAATGCGTGGCAGAACTTAATTTTTTTGCCGAAGCACAGTTCAGTTAATAAATTATCAATACACAACGTGTTAAACTCTCAATAAATATACACATTGTGGTGAGAGGTATTTTACAGTTTTTAATAATGAGTGCCATTCCTTTTGTCACATTTGATCTTTTCAGAGGCATGATAGTGGACTAGCTAGAAGTACTGACACCAAACCTCAGTTGAAAAAAAAACGTAAGAGTAACAAAGATTGAACAAGCTGGGAAGCTGGTGTTTTTATATAGTAATATTCAACCGATAGGGGCACTAGGTCGCGCCCAGCTAGTGGGTGTGCCGAGGTCACCCAGAGCCTTCCGAGTCAACAGCGGCGGCAGAGCGGGGCTGGACTTGCTGGAGGGTCTTCCCTTCTCCTTTCTCTCTGTCTTTTTTTTTTACAGCAGCAAAAAGCAGAGAAAAATTATAGAAAGGCACATGCAACAAGCTGCAGAGGTTAGAAAGCAGATTAAGATCGCTAAGCGATGTAAACTGTTGAAGGAAGCAGTTGCATAGTGTTAGCTCAGCCTACAACTGAGAGTTTCTGGTTCTGAGGAAGTGCAAGCCTACTTCTTTCAGCAATAAAATTGCAAGGGAACTACAAACCAAAACTTGAGACAAAGCTCTTAAAGAGTCAATCACACACCTGGAAGAGGTTACTATTCGACACACCCCACCTGTTCGTGAAAGGCAAAAGAGACTGAAGGTCATCTTCGAATTGAAAGAGAACCGCAGCGATCGCCTGTTAGTGACCAAGCATTTAAAAATGCCATTAATGTATTTTTGTATTAGTTTCTCCAGGTTATTGGTAGTATTGTGTGGATGGTGAACTTTGTCTTTGCCTCTTTTTCTGTAACAACATGCAAACACTCTGTTTGAGCAGAACAGACGTGAGGAATAAAAATACATTCAGCGACGTCTCGATTTCAGTATTTTTTCAACGTCTGTGTCAGAGAGGGGTGGATAATGTGCAGGTCTTTTTGTGTTTTTCTGTAGCGTTTACAAACTGCTAAAAATATATTATTTGAAGTGACAAAATCAGGGTGAGTTAGTATAAAGGCAGTGAGTTTCATCATTTTTTTTTGCTATTTTCTATTTATTTTTTGCTATCTTCTAGTTCATTTAATTGTTCATCTAAATCGGCATGTCTACTTTTGGGATTTCTTCATTGGTAATTGCTCATTTCAGTTTTATAATTCCCTTTCAATTCGAATGATAATCATTACTGAATAGGAAGAGCCTCTCTGACCGTCAATCACTGAGCATATATACAAAAGCTGCCCTATCAGGGCCCTGCTGTGAGGGGGAAGTTCCTCCCACCTCCTGTTGAAGAGGGATGTCCTCACAGTAGCACATCGCCATTTTCTCTCTCATCTCACTGAGACAGGTCGTGGATAGCTTTCGCTTCTGCTACCGAATTTGGCTGATTTTTTGGATTTATTCACAAATTTAAAAACAAAATCCACGGTAAAATCACGCTTTGAGGGTGTCTAAAGAGTGCTCTCACTATATTGTTCGTCAGTTTCCTGACTAGAGCTAGTTTAAATCCCTCTTAAGGGATTAACGAGCGGCCATTGCTCTTTTCACTACACGAGGCCTAGCGCCCCTCTCAATCCTCAGGCTTTTCTAATGCGGCTGCACTTGCCCTCGGCAATCACTCCGACTGAATCGCCTGCATACCCCGGCATCAACCGTGGTTTTTCCCGCCGATCGCGAGGTGGAGAAAACAGCGTTTACCCGGTCCCGATTGACTCGTCACCGGTGTAAACATCTTCGGCGACGCCTACAGCTAGGCCCCGATCGTGCCTACCATCGGCACTGACCTTGGAACAGGTCCACTCGCCACCGACTGTCTTGGTATCTATACCGCTTTTCTTGGCGCCGTTCCCGGCACCGATTGATTCGGCACCAGGGAATAACTTCGAAGTTGTCTGCAGCCCGGCACCGACCGTGCTACATTTCGGTATCGACCTCGGCACCAATCAACTCGGCACTGACCTCCCGGCACCGGCCGCGCACTTCTTGACGCCAAACTCGGCACTGACCGTGCTCGTCTCTGCGTCTGCAAAGCATGTCGGTCCAATCGACTGGGTCCTCCGCTGGTTTCCACCAGTGACCGATGTGCAGTCGAAACTACCCAGGCAGGACAAGCACCGATCCTGCGCCAGGTGCCTAGGGCCAGAGCACGCGGTGAAAGCACACTAGAGGTCAGGCCCTATCGAAGCAATGTATAGAGCACCGGGTGACAGATGCGATACGCTTGGAGTATGAACAGACAGACTCCTAGTTACCAGGGGGACATTATGGCCCATTCTATCAGGGGCCAGGCAACTTTGTGGGGTTTCCTTCATGGCGCCTCCTTAGATGAGTTATGCTGCTACATGGACAGGTGGTCAGACATTTGTGCATTTTTATCGCCTTGTTGTTATAAACCGAACGAGACCCTCTCTGAGCTCTAGAGTATTGCAGGCGGCATGCCCTTAGGCGTCATGTGGGCTCTGATGCTATCGTTGTGGGGCTCAACTGTTGGTAATCTGGAGCCACAACAGCTTTGATACAGTTTCCCATTTGGTAATGGTAGTCATTCGAATTGACAGGGAACATTAGGTTATTACTATAACTCTGGTTCCCTGAAAGGAGCATGACAACTATTACCCTTTGAGGTCGCGTCCCCAGCTGACCTCTGTTTTCGAAAGAAAATGGCGATGTGCTACTGTGAGGACGTCCCTCTTCAACAGGAGGTGGGAGGGACTTCCCCCTCACAGCAGGGCCCTGATAGGGCAGCTTTTGTATATATGCTCAGTGATTGACAGAAAAAGAGACTCTTCCCATTCGGTAATGGTTGTCATTCTCTTTGCAGGGAACCAGTGTTATGGTAATAACCTAACGTTACATCTGTACCTCTGTAACTGTCGTGTGTTATCTTTACAAGCTGCTGTGTTGAGTCCACGCAAGTGCAATACACGGAAACACCCTAGAAAAGAATACGCAAGTGAAATACACGGAAACACCCTAGAAAAGAATACGCAAGTGCAATACACGAAACACCCTAGAAAAGAATACGCAAGTGCAATACACGGAAACACCCTAGAAAAGAATACGCAAGTGCAATACACGGAAACACCCTAGAAAAGAATACGCAAGTGCAATACACGGAAACACCCTAGAAAAGAATACGCAAGTGCAATACACGGAAACACCCTAGAAAAGAATACGCAAGTGCAATACACGGAAACACCCTAGAAAAGAATACGCAAGTGCAATACACGGAAACACCCTAGAAAATAATACGCAAGTGCAATACACGGAAACACCCTAGAAAAGAATACACTTTAGACACTCCAAAAGTATATGTAACAGAAAGTTTTTTAACTTGGAGATATTCTTCATGTAGCATTTTCTTCCAGCTTCTAGCTCAGTGTTTAAGGTCCCAAATGTTGGGTTTGCAATAGCATCTATAAACTATGCTGCCGCTTCCTTTCTGTAATTATGTAACCTTTCCACAAACCACCTGAAGACAGTCAGTGGACCACAGAATGAGAACCACTGATATAGTACATATACATATACAAAAAACAGGAGTGGACCTTTAGCAGACTAATATATATTACTGGCCTATCACTAACAATATGTCTATTATTTTTAAAATCAGTTCCTTATAGCTTGGGTTAAATATTGGACAGTAAAATAAATATATCATAATAGTACTAAATATACATCATTATGCATGCACATATAGCTTCATAAGCTCATGAACAAATATCACATAACATCAAATTCAAAGTTGAAAATTATACTACAATTCCTAAAGTGACCATTATGTTCAATATGTGTGATATCTTAAAAGTGTCCCTAGTGGTTCTTTAGTTTTTCTGCCTATAGCATTTTCTAGTATACAGTACTGCCAGTTAGTGTGTTTTGGGGCATTTTCATTTCATTTTTTTTTTTAAATCCTGTGAACAAAATTCTGTGCTGCCCAAAGGTAACTAAGGACTCAGGTACAGTGGGTTTCATTCCGATACAGTGGGTTTCACTCCGGTACAGTGGGTTTCACTCCGGTACAGTGGGTTTCACTCAGGTACGGTGGGTTTCACTCAGGTACGGTGGGTTTCACCGAAATGAAACAAAATGGATCAAACATATTAAGGGGTTGGTGATAATGTTAAGCTATGGAGAGATGTGAGGGAGGAGCAGGTAACTGTTTGAATCCATAGATCCAAGCCAGATCAATGTTGCAGAATGTAGCTCAACATGTCATTATGGTGGGGCTTCTGTTTTTTATATTATTGTTATTGTTGTTTATCAGTTATACACATTTTAAGAGCTGCTGTCAATATCTACATTAGAAAATAAAAACTCAGCCCTTGTGAAGCTGTTGTAATGTACGCACTGCCAGTTCCTTGGCTAAATGGATATTGCTACAATTCATCTTGTACCGCTGAGTGTAAATGACTTTAACACATCAATAACTGTTTTACTGTGATGTTTTTTTTCCTGCCATATAAAACTGCATATGGATTTCACATTTGTGTGATTGGCACATACAGCATTCGTTGTTATGTTTCTGGGGTGGCTTTTTGTCGACATGACAGTGAGTTTACAGGGCTGGGAAAAGCCACAAAAAACCCCAGGAAAAAAACCCTTCTGGCCAGGTGTTGTTCTGGGTTAATATGTTATTCATCTGAAGTCATTACACCTGTGATTATCAGCATAAACAAAGACACCAGCCAAAACTGACTGAACATGGTGGTGCGAGTCCTTTTCATCAAACTCGTCTGTACAGAGCCTGTTTGTAGTATTGCTATGCAAACAGATAGAATTGACTTTTAAATAGTGTGCTACAGCAGAGGGGAAATTAAACTCTGTAATGAGAATTGACCCAGCTTTCAAAAGGGGGGGTGGGGGGTCATTGACGTTGGCAATGGGGTGTGCCATTGACCTCCAAAAAACAGAAAGCCTCCCACTATTGCCAGTGCCTGCCACTGCCCCAGGAAGGCACTGTCAGGCAGCAGTGGTAGTGGGTGAACGTGCAGCTGTTCAGGTCGCGCCTCATCCAGCAGGTCCCTCTGGTAGAAAATGGGCTGCCAGTCAAAAAGCTGACATGCTTATAATGTAGCTAAAAAAAAAATCTTAAATCTTACAGTACAGTACCTGTCAATCAGGTAAAGGTTTTAAATGTGTTTAAAATAAAAGCAAAGGTTGCACTATTATGATAATATGATAGTAGCACATGACCAAGTCCTTTTATATTTTGACCTGGGTTTACAACAAACTTAAAAGTGGTGTGGAACTGGGTGCCAGTTTATGATAATTAAGTTGGGGCTATGCCAATATTCTGTCATGCATTATAAGAATCATGCTATAAATTAAATATGCATTTCATTTAAAAGAATGTTTAGAATGATACTACTGAAATGTTTTGATTTTATTTAACTCATTTCCAGCTGTATTAAACAAGCTTCACTTCCTTAGTCATTTCACTCAAGCTGTGTCATCTGGATTAAATCATTTTACAGGCTGCAGAGTATGTCAGTCATTCAGGAAAGCAGCTGGTTGGTTACTGGCAGAAAATAGGTCATAAATGGGTTGGGAGAACTTCACTCTGCAGATGAAATGACTAAGAAAGTGCAAGACCATCTAAAAGCAAAGAGCAGCAAACAGAAATGTATTTAACCTAGTGTGGTGCCAGATGTACTGTTGTAAAAAAATAATGCCTTGTTTCCATAGGTTATTGATTGATTGATTGATTGATTGATTTCAAAATGTTAAACACACCAGGAAAAGCCTCATGGAGTTGGCACATTAGTGCTTATTTTCAAGATGGACCCAGATACAGTAACAAAAAAGTCAACAAAGATACATTTAACATCCTCCATTCTTGCACCTATTTCTCATTGTTCAGTGATTACATATACTTTGAACAATAAAATAATTCTGAATCATATATTTAAATGCATGCACCAAAGTGTCATTTTGAATGTCAAATGGTAACTCATTCCAGAATTCAGGAGCTCTCCATGTCTGGATGATCTTTGTTCTCTCAAGAGTGGTTTTCAGTTTGCATTCATGAGCGTTATATTTTTTTAAAATATAACACTCACTTGCTAGCATGGACTGTTAGTATCTTGGACCATCACAATGTCTATATTTGTAAAGTGGAGAGAAAAAAGGTGTTTTCTAAACTGCATTGGTTACAGATCCATTCAAGTATACATCAGACAGTGATGAGTTGAACCCCCACAACCCAAGACAAACTTTCACAGTCAACATTGTTACATTGGAAGCTTTATGTTGTGTGATCACTCAATGATTAACAAGAGCAGACATCAGTAAGTGCATTGGGCAAATTAAACTTTGCACAGTATATAAAAACTGCAGATTTATGCCTCAAATAACCTATGCAAAATTAAGCTTCTGTGTATAAACCATGTCCCATAAATATGAAATGCACTTTAACTTGACTGAATACATTAAACACTGTTCATATTTACTAGCAAACTGTCATTTCAACGTGTCCTCATTTTGTATTCCCTAAATCAGGCAGTCATTAAAACTGCCACTTTTCTGGTGTTTCCTGTAAAACTTCAGATTGAATAATTAATTGAGTTTAGATCTGGTAAATCTGTGAGCTGTTTATCTCTATGGGCCCTATTCACAAAATGTGCATAGGGCCCCACAGCAGTTGAGAATAGTTGGGTGAATGTATAACTTTAAACTGTTGACAGACCCAGCGTTAATAACTTCTCCATATTCAACGCTTCTGAGTGGGGTTTTTGTTCACAGTTTTGTTTTTACAGAATCTCATTTTTGAATTTATTTTGCATTCATTCTAATCTAACAGTTGGGTGAATCACACTGTTCCAAATGACTCTGCGTTGTTAAGTGGAGGGGGAGCTTCATCTAAGTATAGTAATTCCCTGAATTCAGGATATTTTTTTTTTTACATACAAATAATACTTCCATGAACACTCAAGGAGTGCTGTGTTTATTTCCCTCATGAGAATCTCCGTTATATGTATTATATATGTGACAGGCAAACAGAACTGAAGAGCACTATTATTATTATTATTATTATTATTATTAGTATTATTATTAATAATAATAAATAATAATAATAATAATAATAATAATAATAATAATAATA
The DNA here is from genome assembly GCF_017654505.1 of Polyodon spathula. NCBI lineage: Eukaryota > Metazoa > Chordata > Actinopteri > Acipenseriformes > Polyodontidae > Polyodon > Polyodon spathula. The sequence continues at coordinate 6,003,579 of NC_054534.1, forward strand.
ATAATAATAATAATAATAAACACAGTTTTTGAATTATTCAATAAGAACCTCTCAATATGATTGCAAGCAAGTAAAGGGACAGAAAAAAAGGAAGAAAATAAAATCAAGATATTTGTAATAGTGAGATTGCAATATACTGTTTGTCATAATTTACTCCTGTTTTTGAAAGGAAAATCCTTGTTAATGTGAAACAAACCTTGCATTAGATTACTTACTGTTAGTTGTATTTTTGTAAAACAAAGACATAAATGCCCAGTAATGGTGTTAATGAACTCTATGGAAGATGATCAGTTTTCAAACAGGGCGAGCCCCTAGGTGCTGGTGGACAATGGAATAGGAGGTACTGTACTGTATCCATAAGAACTTAAAGCTTTGTGCCTTCAGATAAATTAAAACAGTTTTTCTGTTAAATGAAAACAGTTTTCTAGACTATATTATAAATAAAAAGTAGCTCAGATGTATTGCAATGGCTCAAATACTGTATTTTATTACATTTTTTGATGGATCTGTGCAAGGTGTTTTGACTATAAGTCAAAGTCCCTGCCTGCTATGGACACATTTTATTGAGAGATCAGCAAGTGTGCTTATATTAGTAAGTACCTTGCATCGTGAGTGATGTAGCATGTTTCATATCTAAGGAATGTAACTCAATGGAAAACACAGTCCTTAATTACAGTAAGAACGACTCAGAGTTTTCACAAAAAAGGTATTGGATTATGCAATTAAAATAACTACATTGGAAGCTACATTTTTTATGGCCTGAATAAAGCAATATGTGCAAATGATTTTCATTGGTTTCCAAAGTATATACAGCAAGCACACACTGTGTTACCTTCAGCCTACTTTCTTAAAGTCTTCAAGAATAACATCTGCAAACAAGCCTGTCCATCAGCTGTTTACCTGCTTTTGAATGTAAATACTTTCAAATGTCAGTCTCTTCTTCAATTACAGAGAAACATGCTGCTTCAAACCCCACTTTAGGAACACAGGAGGTCTGCATTCTTTATTAGCATGTATTTTCCATTTTATGATTGGACATATATTATTTACATCAGCTTTTATTTTCATTTCAGTGCAAGTGAGCTGTGCTGCCAGGGCATGCACAGGATAAAGAGAGGAGGTCCAGAACTAATGAGACCGTCACCACAACGTAGAGCCAAGTGCTCAAAACAAGGCTGAACTGGGTCCCATGAACTTAAACTAAGTAACTTGAAATGAGCTGTCTGTAATTAAAAGCTCTCCCATGCACTGTACATGTATTCATATGTCAAAGTCTGTTAAAATTTTAAAAAAAAACACCAGTTTAATTGCAAATAGTGGAGGGGGGTTAGTCAGTCATTTCCAAACAGATGGAGGGGGGTGCAAATAAGGTTATTCTCCAGATTTAATGGGAAGCACGTTTTTGTATTTTGCGACGCCATTCTGATAATATTGCTTATGTTAATTTATTTCTTGAATAATGAAGTATGTGTATGCACAATACCTTTAATTGTGTTGAAGGTAATTATAATGTTGTTTCTGCTTAATTTCTGGTTTCAACCAATTCTTACAGGTGCTAGATTGGTTGCTTTTGGAAATAGGGATATTTAAAGCATATTTAATAATGGATAATTAAGCAGTCTTTTTTTTTTAAATCAGAAGAGATAAACAGACATTGGATTTCATTAGTGATATCTACAGTAATATATTAAATACAAATTACTATAATTAAAATGTACATTAGAAACACAAATCTAAAATGCTTTGCAGGTGTTTATATGTTTGATGTGATTTTCTTTGATGAATGCATGAGTGTGTTTCACTAGATAATGGCACATAACTTTATGGATTTCTTTATTAGTACAAAGGTAAGCTTTCCATTCTCTAAGCTGTGGAGAGGGAACTTAATTTAGGAGCTCTTTATTTTTATTTAAACAGCAGCAGCCTACCATGACATTTCAAATCAAGTGCCCTTGTTACATTTAAAACTGCACACCTGGGAGCGCTCAGATTGATTTTATGGTCACTTTAGGTTAGTACTGTTTTCATATTGTTATTTTTACATGAAGAAAGATGTGCCTGTACCTCTACTCATTTAACATGAACTCATTTTATTGCCTGTTTTGATTGCTACATCAAGTTTTGATTAGATTTTCTAAGTTTGGTGGCCCCAGAGTGGCTCATCTTGTAAAGGCACGGCCGCATGCATGGTGTGCAGAGTCAGTCATCGTTGTGAAGTTGCCGATCTTCACTGGAGATTCATGGGGAGAATCACATTGTCTCTGGAATTAAGAAGTGGGTTAGGGAGGCAAAATCAGCAGGGACACACAAACATACACTAACATATAGCATTGCAAGAAATATAGCCTGGAAACTTCTATCTACTTTTTTAACTGTACTGTTTCATTTTGGCATAAATCAATTCTTCTATAGCAAGGTCAGAAAATTAATTAACATGAATGGGTAGATTCAATCAAACAAAAGATGCTACATTATGTAATCTGGAATGCTCTGAAAGGTACATGGATGTATAAAATCAGGGTTTAGAGATTTTAATAGATTACAGTAAATCTTTTAACATAATGAATTCTATGAAGACTGTCAGTGTGTCAAGGTAAAAGGTACAATTATGAACCAGTACACAATTTTCACAACACATATGCATATTTCCCAAGGCATATTCCACTCTTGTTTCATAATTAACATCAATTAATAAGACGCAGGTATGTATAAGTATGAAAATGCCTAATACTGTGCTATAAATATCTGAAATCTCTTGCAGAATTGGTGGCTTTGGTGCTGTTCTCGTAGTTGTTTTTCTAGCTTTACAGTTAGCGCCTACTGGATTGTTGACATTCCCAAGCTTGCTGCAGAAATGGTTTGTTTTAGAAATCTCGTAAGATGAGCCCTCAGCTGTATCGCCTGCTGTTAAGGCTCTTCACACTTTTTATCCTGGACCTCAGAGACCCGAAACTGCCAAATTAGGTGAATTATGACCAGTTATATACAGTGGACCCTCGTTCACTGGGGACTGGCCTGAGACTGGAACTTGCTGCATTCCTGACTATTAAGACATTTTGACACAAGCGCTTCATCTTTTTTTCAAAAGCTGCACTCAAACTATGTCCCTGAGGGATGAAAAATTGAGGCAACTATTGGAAGCTCCCATCATTAAATGTTAAGTTCACCTGTTTCTCTGCGTTTGCTTCTCTCTCCGGCCTCTTGGCCAGCAGAACAGTATCACAGAAGGTTAATTACACAATCTAAAACAACCACCCTGGCTGCTGCCGAGTGTTTGCCAAAGGAGGCTGTAAGATTCACCCCCTCCCCGGTGGCTTCTTCCTGTTGTGTTGCTTGAAAAAGTAAATGTATATGATTTTTTCTAAATGAATAAGCTCCTTTTCTAACATATACAAAATTAAGAAGAAACCAGACAATATCTTGAAAGATGTGTTTTGTCTCCTTGATTTGTTTTGTTTGTAAAAGGAAGCACGATGTACTTTACTGGTTAAATTAGGTTTTAATTTCATGTCTAAAAGCATATATACAGCAAACAGAAAAAAGTGTCTTTTACATGTTGTATTATCATTACATTGTTAGATATAATTACATGTGTCTTAAGATAAGTAGAATGGAACAGAACTTCTATTTGTAACTACATTTAAAAATATTAAAGACCTTGCTACAACAAAAATAATTGATTAAAAGTTCTACATCTCCATTGAGCAAACCTTTAACAGCAAGGAAGAGAAAACTTAATGCTTATGAACACAAAAATTTCCCTCTGAGACATAGGGAGACCATCAATATTTTCTTGTGAAAACACCAAGCACATTTTCAGGTCAGCATTGCAGCATTTTAGCATTCTTGGTCCTGACATGAAATACAATAAAAGCCCAAATGCTATGGGATTTATATGCAGATGTTTACTTTGGCCACATTATATTACTTGTATTCTGTTTTTATTTTATTTTAAACACAATATAAAGTGTAACTGTTCCTAGTATTAAAGTTACCTATGTGAAACCAATCAAAAACGTTAAGGTCCCACTAGCATGAATATTATACTGTTCTTCATTAAAACTGCTGATGTTGTACATCTGCTAATGTAAGTGCATTAAGCCAAAAATAAATTCAGAACAATTGCGTTATACCAGCATGAGTTAGTTTGATAAATTGTTTTTTTGCACAGTGTAATTCAGAATATATTTATCATCTGCAGCATCATACTTTTAATATTAAATTTGCTGTTTGAACTATATAAATTAGTAGTTGATTCTAGAATTGTATTTATTTATTTATTTTATGTTGGTAAAAAGTATGAAAATGACTCCATTCTAGCTTGTGGCTATGAGAGAAAAATAAACAAATCTGGCGATTTTTCTTTCTAATGTAAACATCTGGCAGTAATCCGTGCTCATACAATTAATGTGCATTTAATTGGCAATGATCATTTTTATTTCAGCAATATGAAGTGAGCATTTCCCCAGGAACAAACAGCTGTTCTAGAATTTCACAGTAATTTAGCAAACGATAGGTGATCGCTGCATTCAGAATGTAACAGGCTGCACTCAGGCCAAACGCTGCGCATTCCTGTGTTAAATAAATAGTTTTGTTGTGGGGTAATAAGTGTGAGCTTGGCAATTCCAAATAGAGAAAACCAGCTGAGCTTTTTAAAAATAATGAGCATTATAAATCAAGCAGCCAATCACCATTTAGGGTTTGTCAAAATTCCAGTAGCGATGTTGTACAACATAATGTACAGCACAAAGTTAATACAATTATAATAAGTTAAGAAAGATACAGCTTAGCACAGTTTGAGCAGTGCCCGACTGCACAAGATGACATCTGCTATAGATTAAGAAGTGTATACACTTACAGCACAGGCAACATATAGTAACAATGAGCTCATTTAACCAATTGGTACATTTATAAAAGCCTGGTATTTTTTCATTTTCCCACATTTCTACTGTGCATTACCATAGTTTACAGTGGTTTGACACACATTTTCAATATACTTTACCATACCTTGCTGCTCTTAGAAATGATTACCCATGCTTTACCATGTGCTTTATTACACTTTGCTATGTTTTTTTTATGGTAAACTTTTATAAGGCAATAATCTTAATATAACCTTAAATAATTCTACTATGCATTACCATAGTTTACAGTGGTTTGACACACATTTTCAATATACTTTACCATACCTTGCTGCTCTTAGAAATGATTACCCATGCTTTACCATGTGCTTTATTACACTTTGCTATGTTTTTTTTATGGTAAACTTTTATAAGGCAATAATCTTAATATAACCTTAAATAATTCTACTATGCATTACCATAGTTTACAGTGGTTTGACACACATTTTCAATATACTTTACCATACCTTGCTGCTCTTAGAAATGATTACCCATGCTTTACCATGTGCTTTATTACACTTTGCTATGTTTTTATTATGGTAAACTTTTATAATGCACTAATCTTAATATAACCTTAAATAAAATACAAAGTCAAGCAATGATCGACCGTACTGTCTGTACCTTGTAGTATGAACAGAAATGAATTTGCAGTCAGTCAAGTACATGAGGAGGGCTTTATCTTTAAAAGTCACCCACCCTCTTTTCAAGAAGCCCAGTGGTGCTTTGATGTGTTGTGTCTCTGCAGTTAGGAAATAAATGCATTGGTATATTAACGGTGCTTCACCCTATTGAGTATACTTTTTACACTGCTGCCTAAGAAGTGCGCCCTTGGTGACTCTCCAAAACAGACTACAGCGGCTGAATGAAACAGGTCTGAAGACATGCCCACTTATCAAAGTACTATGCTCAGTTGCACCACATTTGTTTATTTGTTTTTACCATTTTTTAGTGCATGAACATTACCATTGTCTTTGTTGTCGTCTCCATTCTACGTCAATACACAGTGTTTTCTTTCTTTCTTTCTTTCTTTCTTTCTTTCTTTCTTTCTTTCTTTCTTTCTTTCTTTCTTTAATTTATTTCTTTTTGAATACCACACTGGTGTTACCAATGTGTTTAGGTCTACTCGATCTATCTTCCTTTACTTTAAAAAAACAACCCCCCCCAAAAAAACAAAAACAAACGAACAATGAATTAAAAAAACACTTTCTAAATATATAGTGATATAAAAGAGTACGAGACTTAATCCACTCATCTAAATTACTCCTATTAGTCACATTCAAGTTCCATTGCTTGTGCAGGTCCTTATCACCAACGCCATCTTAATATTTGAAAAGAGGAGCTTTACAGGATACCTGGACTTTCACTTTGACACGTGTCTCTTCCAGCAAAAGTTTATTGCACACATTTAAGCTCCACACTGAGATTAGATCTCCATTATTAGTACACTTGATATGTTGACATGAGTGCCCTGTGTTTACCCAGCAGAGCCCCTTGATAAACTAAGCTACTGAAATCCCTCTGAAGCAGGGGATCCCACCCACACACACACACTCCCTCTCTCAAACTAAAAGTAACACCTTCCACACACCTTCGCCGTACAGTGATGTATTCAAATGCAGTGACACTGTCACCATCAACTTGTTTTCTTTTGGACCTCATTTGTGAGTGTCATGATTACATGATATAGAAACAACAAGTTAAATCCCAAGATTTCTCAATATCTGAGCTCATCTGTATTAATCCTAAAGTTAGATCACAACTTTAGCTGTACAGTTTTGTGGTAAACCATTAGCACCCATCACATTTTTAAACTGAAGGTGTATGTTACTATACTGTATGCTACTGGGACAATACACAGATTTGAAATGACTAGTCTGCATATGGAAGCACCTATAAAAGTATGTCACGTGTCTTGCCCACTGTTGTAGAAACTGAATACAACACGAAGATGCATCTTTTACACATTACAACATGTCAAGGATTCCATTTTCATACCACAAGCACAGCTTCCTTTTTGATTGTTAGTGTAAAGACAAAGACAATTACCATTATGGTTTAAAATCCTACATATTCCTTGTATCACTGGGTTTGTCTACATATTTGATTTACTGAAGTGGACTTCACTTGATGTTTCTTTTCATGATTATTTAAATCCCCATATGTTTCCAATGTCAGTATGATTTACTAGCAGGATGCAAGCTTTGCCCTGAATGGCACACAGAAAGATAAAAAATGGAGACTGTTAAGAGAGTGAATAGTAGGGGAAAAAAGTATTACTGACCTGTGCTGGTAGCCATGTGTTTCAATTATTTTCAAGAATCCATTTGTCAAAGAAGCGAAGTGATGGGGGGGGGGGCATCAGGTTCAAGCTTGGGTTAGTGCCTTTCTTCATCAAATATGATGTATCTTCTGTTGCAGTTTAATTGAATTACCCAATTTATTTTTCAAGCAACAATGCCCCACCTAGACCTATGACACAAAACAATTAAATATAAGTTTAAAAGTCTGCATTTTGCATACCTCACTGCCAAGCATAGAAGATTAAGCTGCAGAGCCCTCAGCTTGTATACTTGATAAGACAAATTACATTTTAACTGGCGTACAGTGCACTTAATGCAAAATAATTGGTTGGAGTGGTTTACTCTTGAAGATGAGAAGGGAAACCAGCAATGCTTTATAACTTGAATAGTATGTCTTGTTCCTGTTTAACACTGTTTTGTTTACATTTACTTCGAATGTAAAAGTGGTAAGTTAAATCTGAATTTCAGCACAGCCCTAGTTTTGAATTGTTTTGTGTGCCAATCAGTGTTCTGATGGAAGTATACCTATGAATAATGTTATTTAGGATCAAGCGTTTAAGCTTAATGGCGCTCAGGATTGGTAAGATTTTCTTTAACAATACATTTATAAGTATTATGGATTTTCTTGTTACTGCATCTTGTAAAGCTCTTTGTGGTGGTGGTCCACTGTGAAAGGCGCTATATAAAATAAAGATTGATTGGTAATATACCCCATGATCAAGATAAACCAGGGTAGACATTGCAGTGCAATGATATGTAACAAAAGGGCAACCTAATTCAAAATAAGCCTTCCTGTGAACAAGTGTGAAGTATTTCTTTCCTGAACTCAAATATCATGTAATACAAAATGTATTTAGCCCCTCCCCTCCCTACTTAGCCAAAGCTTGTCCTTAAACACAAAAATGCTGAGGAATGAATATTATTAATTCATGAATCAATGAATCAATATATCACCTGCCAAGAACACAGTCATTTAAAATGGAGACCCAGATTAAAAGCCAGTTGAGCCAGGCTGACAGAAATATACTATACTCAGCACACATCATTACCCTGTATTAAACAAGGGAGCTTATCACAGCAGAGAAATACATCTTTGTAGATTGAAGTACAGCAACCAAAATTGAGAGGCCTACATATAGAATAGTGGATGATTTAGTTACAGACCATGGTTTTCTTTGTTCTTGCTGTTATCATCTGTATTGTACTACAGAAAATTTACTGTAAATTGAACCTGGCTGTTTTAAATGTTTAGAAAAAATAGTAGTGTGTTTCACCTTTTGTGATATAAATTCTGCCAGATAATACAGCAAACATACCTTAACTATGGTTTCTACTTCATCCTGGTATTATTACTACTACCACCACTGCCACTACTACTACTACTACTAATAATAATAATAATAATAATAATAATAATAATAATAATAATAATAATAAAAAATAAATAAAAAAATAATAATAATAATAATAATAATAATAATAATAATAATAATAATAATAATAATAATGTAATCCTCAGGTATCATCTCTGCCAATCCGGTTCTGAGTAGAGTGCTCATTATCCCACAGGTAGATGCCCTCCAAAAGATAACAGGACTCTGAAACCTTCAAACTCAATTTATACAGAGACATGCATTTCAAAAGCAGGCGAAAACCAAATCTAACCAGAAATATACTTTAAAGAATGTCTTCGTACACAAATGAAGAACGTCAATATCCTCCAGCGTGGCCAGTACCTGCAGATTATTGACCTTTCGAGGGACAACTATCTGTCATTACGGTTCATTTTCTAAAAGGCAATGACAGCTAAGTGGGTCCAAATAATAATAATAAGAAGAAGAATACATGCTCACAGCATTTATGGCCTTACAGCTGCTAAACTCATTTGAAATGCCAGTTCTCCTTGGAAAAAGTGTGACATTCTGAAGGCATAGAGACATATAGTGCATGAGGGAAATTCTGTGTTGTGGAAACTTATTGTGAAGGAAGCGACGGGCAGGGGTTATGTCCAGAGACGCATTCAAACTGTAACCAGCCCTTCTATGAAATGACTGCTTCATGTTTGTTGGGAAAATGTCACTGTTGGTCCTGAAACCAAACTTGTGCATTCCCACAAGGCATGGTTTTGTTTGATAAATAAAGCCAGTAATTATAAATGCTGTTAGGGCTATAAAGCAAATGTCATAAGCAGATAAACAGAGGGAGCAAGCCTTTTGTAAATTCTCTAATTATCTGTGTTGGATTTCTTACTGCCTGCAGATTATTAATGAGCATATTGATATATCCTTAAGTATTTATTTTTATTTTTATTTTGTTTAGGTTCAAGGATGCAAATAATTAGGTTGCAATCATTTGCCAGCAAAGCCTTAGGTCAGGCTAATTTCATTACAGGCCACAGCTCAGCTCTGCTGTAAATGACTTATATTTTGCTCCAAATGTCTTTATTTGCTACACTGTAATACTTAGCACTGTTTATTATTCTCAGGTACAGTACTTGCAATAGTTTATCAGCATTTGAAAGGTAGGGCTCAGGCTGTAAAAGAAAGTGTATAGTTATAATAAAGAGCCAGTCTAGATTTGTAACTTTTTTTCACAGCTTCACTTTGTATTTTATCGTACACTCCCATGTACTGACAAACACATCATATGGACTGCCTTCTACTGTATACTGTAAATGCACATGTTAAAACATGTGACTATTTAAAGAGAAAGACTGAAACCTTTGTTCTGTCGTAATGCAATGGCTCCTCCCTAGTACAGTAAACCCTCACTTTAAGGCCACCCCATAATAAGACCGCTTTTTATAGTCCTGATTTACTCCTATTGACAGTAATACAAAGCCACATAAGGCACCCTTGTATACAGTATTAAAGCCACCATCTGCAGTCCCAAACATATTAAGTCACTTACATGACCTCCCAACAAGACTGGTATGCTGTAAAACTGCCAAACCCTCTAAACAGTCGGATGCAAGGTGATGCAAGAGGATTTGCTTATTTGATTAAATCAATAAATTAAGAACAGTTTGCAGAGAAGAAAACTAAAATAAATATGTGCTTTGTGTAATTGTGTTGACAGAATGCCTAATGTACAAGTATTACGGCATTTATAATAGCCAAACACATCTACAGATTCTCTAGAACATTTTCTTACCTCTACCGGTAATTATAAAGTTGAAGTTGTCATTTAATCCGCATTTTAAGTAATTTAAACGTCTCTAATTAAGATCTCCCAAGGTCAAGGGATGTGTGCTTCTGAAGAGAGGCATTCCCATAGCAGCTTCCCTCTCTTTAACCTATATGGAGTAGAATGGTTGTTACACAAATTAGAAACTTTGTCAGATTATAAAAACATATTAAAGGAAAAAGAAAACCTACTAATTCCTTTTTCCAACTATTACAGTGTAAAATCAGTATATAGAAGCTTAGGCTGAAATTCGGGGAGGGATTAATGAATAATTGTTCTCCTATTTAGTACTATTGAATAATTGCCTCATTAGATCATTTCCTCATCTGATATATAAATCACAGCTAAAACTTACCTGGGCATTGCTGCCACACTTCAGTTGCAATCCTACCCTCCACCTTCCCAACTTCCACCTTAATGCAGACAGTCCCCTTGTCGGGGGACAGGGGATGAGGGATGGGAGGGACGTGGCTTTCATGGTCCCCCCTGCTGACCTGGCATCATCAGATCAGTTCCTCTAAAAGAGAGCGGTGGCTGCTTCTTCTCCCCTTAACAGGCAGGACCAGCAGCAAATAGTCCATAATCACCTCTCACCATCCCCACATTGAATTAAATACCGTATAGTTTACAGTAAGTGCAAATACTACTAGAATACAATATGAGATACGATGTAACAAGTTAGGATTAAAGCAATTTGTATCTACAGTGACATAATAGTAGTACAATAGTGCAAGGATAGTGCATCAGCTGAGCATCCAGTAGCATTGTGCTTAGATCAGATGAGTCCAGGGCTTAGTAGGAGGGGTAGCACAAGAGATCTACAGGTGCATTCTAAACAGGTGGATCTTGAGGAGGCAGCAAAGGGCAGTCAGAGACAGAAGTTCTCTGGTCGCTGGTTCCACCACAGAGGGGCTAGGGAAGAGAAGGCACAGGTGCAGGAGGATGGAGAGTGAAGGGAAGGCATGACCAGACAACTATTGAGCGTTAGGTACCCTACCTCAAAATGCCATGTGTGGCAGGGCGATTGCCCTGCACAGTGGTAAATTAGTGTTGGTGTGATTTATGTGGGAATGGGTTTATTGTGTATCGTTTTGGAGATGATTAGTTTATTGTATGTTTGTGTTGATTGTTAATATTGATTTAATTGTTTATCTGCTGTAGCGCTCTGCTGGGGACGATTACCCGTCTGCATGGAGCAGCAGCTGAAAGCAATCAGCTGTTCCAGCAGGCGGGTGGGCGTGTGTCTCGGCGGACTGTCAGTATAAAACCATGGCGATCGCTGTGATCGGGGCTGCTGCAAGGCCTGCCGTTTTCACGGCACCTTTTGAGTTATAGTTTGGGGTATTGTGTTTTATTTTGCACTTTCAATTGAATGCAAGCAACAATTGAATGCATTTATTTGACCAGGTGAAAAGTTCTCATTTATAAGACTGACCTGACCATAAGGGCTCATAAACTGGAGCAAACTGTTTCAACCTGGGGTCAATTGTGCAGTTTGTAATCAATTGCAATTACAATGTAATTGTAATAGCTGAACCTTGGCACACCTGCTCTATTGTAATTGTAATGATATCATTGATCAATTACAGCTCAATTATACGTTTGTCATTCAATCATTATTCAACCAGTTTTGGTGACCCAATTTGTTTGAGGAAAACATTTTATAGTATGTTTCTGAATTCATAATTGTAACTGTATTGAAATTGAACAAATAGCGCTGTAATTGTAATTTAATTTTCATCAGTTGTGATTGTAATTATAATTCCCCCCAGCACTCACACAGATGGTAAATATACACACATCTTTTCCAGTCCTATATCTGACTATAAGTCTAGACTTGGCGGGACAGTGAATAGCTAATGAGATATTGCAACAATAAGGACAACCATTAAATAGCTAGTGGAGGATTAGGCCCTCAAACTAATATGAGTAAAGCATATCTGTTTCGTTTTAAATTGAGATATCAAAGTCTTTATGTGAACTGCATGCTTAAAATGTTGGTTAGAGAGAACGTTATTCCACTTAATTTATGCTAATTTCCAATAACTGCTTTGTCTGGGGCAATATTTAATCATACTTGTGTTAAAAATAACAGCAGAAAAATAGCTCAGAAAATGACATGCTATCACAGAGCAGTGTTTTTTTTTTCTCTTCTTGATCATATTTGAAAAACATGTCTGCTTCATTTGTAGTATAAACATAACTGTAACACATACATGTTTTTCCTATCAAGGCATTCCTTCATCCATCTATCATTTTTATTATTACATTTTCATTTTTTGCATTACGGTTCTTAAGAGAAAGTGACCATTTGTGTTTAAGCGAAAGCTAATTATTAGGACTGAATTATGTGCCGTTTATTGATCCCTTTGGTGGAGTAAGGGTTGTAAGTTAGTCTAGACAGAATAGTTAGTGAAATGACAGAAGGAAATGTATCAGGCCCTTGGGAAGAATCCCTAGTGCTGCATAGGCAATCGATGCCTGGCAGGTAATGGAATTTAAAGTTTACACTAAATCCAGCACTGCGTTGACTTCAAGTGCCTTATAAAAGATATTAGCCGAATGAATTTTCAAAATCATAATCTACATATTTGTACACCCAACGTTTTTGTATGAAAAATATTTGTTTTACTCTTCAGAAATTCAATGAAAAATGAAACATGCCCTTCATAGTGTTTATCTCTGTTCATTATGTTCCCCTTTGATGGATGTGCATTAGCAATTTCCATTTCCCAAAGAACACTAATCTCCCTTATGGATGTGAAAAGTATTCGGTGATAAACCAGGAAAGAAAAAAAACAAAAACAAAACAAAAACACACTACTTCTGAGTAAGAAGCCAAACAGGCCATTCATCTCAATCCAGTTCTGGGCAAGTTTAAAAGCAATTCGTCATTATCTTGATGAGCAAGCCACAGAGACTGTTAACTGTATAGCCCTCCTCTGTTATTTCCAGGAGCGTGCCCTTGAATGGGATGCGGAATGATCAGACAAAATAGAATTAACCACCCTCACCCCTCGTCCGCCGCTCTACACCATGACATTTTAAAATGGGACCTATTTGATTTGAAGTCAGCTTTTTCAAGGACTCACAAGGCAAATTGCTAGTCCCAGGACTTTTTTTTAAAGTGATAGAGAGCTGCACCTGCTAACTAGCTGTGAACATTCCGTCAGCATTCTTAGATTGAAACAACAAGATTGTTAGTTAAGGGCTGGGAGATTGTAAAACCAGGTTGCCTTAGCATATTGTGAGTTCTCCACAGTAGCTAGCTCACATCCCAAAAGGCATCTTCAGCATTTTGAGTTTGGCAAATGAGCTGTCCTATTGAAACAGAAGGGAAAGCACAAAAAAAACATGACAATGGCAATATTTTTAACATTACTTTTTTTTTTTTTTATTATTGCAAGGGGGTGAATTTACTTGTGCAGGAATTGACTAGTGCAAACGTTGGTGAACAGGAAAAAGAAGCAGGTTAACAACTTGTAGTAATAAAAAAAAAGAAATAAATCCACTCTTTACGATTAAATAAGAGTGTTTGTTGTCATTATCAGGCTGTCTGAAAGCTCTCATTAACTTTTATGTTTACCTCTTTATTGCTGCTCATTGCATTGCAGAACAAAAACACTCCTGATAATTATTTCAGTACTCACTGCTACTGTGCCTGCCACCACAGCAAATCAAATTTGTAAGAACACAGCCATCAATATTTAGATGAGAAGAAATGGAAATGTGCTTGAAAAAGCCATGGGAGGTTGTGTGGTCCAGTGGTTAAAGAAACAGGCTTGTAACTGGAGGTCCCCAGTTAAAATCCAAGCAAATCACTTAACCTCCTTGTGCTCCGTCTTTCGGGTGAGACGTTGTTGTAATTGACTCTGCAGCTGATGCATAGTTTACACACCCTAGTCTTGTATTTTGTAAAGCACTTTGTGATTGTGGTCCACTATGAAAGGCGCTATATAAAAATAAAGATTTTGTCTTTCAGGTTAGTTTCATAAGGCAAAACCCACGTGTGATTAAATAGGCAATACTGTATAGACAGTGTGATTTTATACATCGTTAAAGGTTTTATTGTCATCAGTGTTTTGGGATTTCTCTCACAAGATTGTAATTATGTAAAAATACCCTTTTTTATGTGTTACATTCTTTATTTATATCAATATGCTATATTTATGACCAGATGTCTTGGAATGGGCACTGAAAACTGGTTTCTGAAGTACCAGCATAACCACCTCTAATCAGCGTTACAATTCTTTGAACCACCCAGAACTAAAACAAAAAACAAAGAAACACAAAAAATACACAAGTGCATTCTTGTATTCAGTGTTTTTTGGGGTTTTTTTTGTTATATACATATATCACTGGGTGAACTTCAAAAATACTTTAAGTCAAAATGTTGGTTGTTGAAGTTTTAAGTTTCTTTTAGAATTTCTACATCTTTAGAACCAGCTGAAACTCCAAACACACTGCTCTGACCAGCCGACAAACTTCCAACAGGATTGAACCAACACTTGCCTTTGAGGAAATTTCCAAGCTCTGCTTTTCATATGCAAGAAACATTGGAGTTCAAATGCCTTTAGGCTTTTCTTAAGCTAGTCTGCATTTGTAGCTGCCTTTTTGTAATCAATAGCTAGACAACAGAGAGTTTTTGAATTCTCTAGTCCACATGTCCATGCCTGAGACAGATGAAGTGTGAAGGTCACTGTTTGCATATAATTGTTTACAGGATGCTAATGCTGATCTATATTTGGCAGAGTGTTCAGTAGCTCATCCCACACACTCCTTTAGATAACAAATGGGTTAGAAATGAAAAACAGCTCTGTGTTCTTTGTATCTGTTGTGTTGCTGTAGGCAATAGTTGTTTAAGTAATCTTGCAATAATGTACCTGTCTGTAAGAGTTTTTTAACTCCAATATGTCTTTTATGTGCTTTCACTTGCATGCATTCCCATTATTTCAACCTTTGTGTTTTTTGCCTGTTTCAGCAATACCACACTTTGCGATAAATGTGATTTATTTCACAGTATAATAAATGAGCTTTGGTGCTCATATATTTCCCAAAAATGTATTCTATTTAAGTGATTTGGCATCGGGTACCACACTGACCACCATGGACATGCTAACCCACAGTGACCCGTAACATTTTTAATAGTTACTGAATAGCAGGCCTGCCGCTTATTGTGTGGTCCCTCAGATTTCTCATTACTCTCATTGCTCGCTGGCTGGCTGCTTGGATGAGTAGATGTGGATAAGACTGATTTGAATTTATAATTGTGTGCTTGTGAAAAGAAAATGTAAAGCAAGGCAGGCCACATTGTTCAGTGGTGTTAGTGCGGTATAGGATACAAGGGGCTCAAGGCTAATGTAATCTAAACTATTAGGGAGGGTTAATTAGGAGCTGAGCTGAAGTTGAGGCTGAGACTGGAGTGAGAAATGCATAGGAGTATTGGAACAGGAGGCCTTTGAGAGCAGTAATGGCCTGCAGAGTATTTAGCAAGTGTGTTCCTCAACTGCTAAACTGGAATTTTACTGTAATGTGCTAACCTTGACCTTATACAATCTGTAATTATGTTGTTAGCTCATAGTAGGATTTATTTTGGTTAATCTGTAAACTTCTTTATCTGTTTAATTAATACTTCATGTGCCTTTATTTTCCATCCCTTTTGTTAAAACTGAATTTGGGATATGTAACACTTGCATACAGCATGTAATAGATCAGTATCAATATCTTTGTGTGGTAGCTTTGTTATTGGCGAAATGAGACAATCAACCTGAATTGTGTGAGCTTATTTCCTATCCTGTCTGGGCCTGTAATGCAAATCAAGAAACTTCAATAAGGGACCACCTCTGCCAGTTTGCAAAAGCACAGTGTTTTCTATTTAAAAGTTACTATAGGCAGCCCTGTACAACCTAGGAAATCACCTCACAAAAAAAAAACACACCGAAGACTGTTTCAATGAAAGGACCCTGCTACTGATATTCACAGTCGCAGGACATGTTTTCTGAAATGTGTGTTAGAACTTGTTTAAAGTTTGCACTTGGTTAAAAGCATAACACAAGCAAACCTAGGTTAAATACCTTTATATACACAAAACAACACATGTTTCTTCATTTAACACTTTCTCTCCTAAGTTATGTGTGAAGTGGCATTGTGATTTCACCCAAGAAGAAACAGATTGTATAATATCTCTTACTCATACCTGAAGTAATTTCAGTAGCCATCAGGAATGACAAATACCCAAAACTGTACACAGTACATCAGATTTTAGTAGTTCATTCAGCCAGTCAGAGAACTGCATCCAATGGTTGTGATCAATCAGAATACAAAATGTTTCCAGACCGCCTCCAGCCAAACCATGGAACGCTCTCTGCGATTTTGTTTTTAAAAACCTAAAACGTCATGTCAGTGTAAGGGTAAGCATGATGAGGACAAGATCACTTTATTATGTAAGAAAGTAAATAACACAATGAAATGAGTGTTACAGGCCTTCCACAGTTTTATTATTATTAAGCAAGGGACATCATTAAAACAAACAGAGCAGCTTGTATTTCACATCTAGCACACTTTTTTCTTTAAAATTAGATATTGCCAGAATGAGTAATACTTAGATCCAGTATGGGATCAGATTTCTCGCAACAACATTATCTTGAAATTAATGTTATAAAAGAAGTTAACCTTGCCTTATTTAGAATCTGTAGAAGCCATGTTTTTAATGGGGTTTCTTTTGTAACGATTGAGAATTCGAGCAAAGTATGATGTCCCAAATGATATAAAAGCATTGACATTATCTGATGCACCAGGATGTAATTAACAATAAAGCAGTATTGTTAAATTACTATAAATAACTAGCAGAAGATACATGGAAATCCCAAAGATAACCCATTTTCAGATCTAAGCTATATTCAACTTTGTCTGGTTATGAATTCTCTTGGGGAGCAGTGCCTTTTTTATAATGTTATTCATTGGAAGTAGTTTGATGGGAGCTGTTGATTCAGCGTAAATCACACTAAAATATAAACCCTCCATTTCCCTTTGTACATTTAAACATGTGTTTATCATTTAAGTCTAATAATCACAGAAAAGCTCAAAAGCTTCAACAACCAGAAGTGATCTGCATTATAAGTAAAAGCTTATGGCTCACTGTAGGCCAATGTGGGACCAAAGTCCACAATTATAAATCCCATTACTTTTGAATGGCTTGCAACTCTGGAACAATTGTCTTTGAGGACGGTTAGTTAGCGTCTGTTCCCTTTGCTGTTTTTAATGTAGACGAATCTCTTTACTGTATCTAAGCAATCTATTTCTGTTTGTTGTTTGTTTCTAGCTTTTTTTTCTGTGACCTTGAGGTGAAAAAAGCACAGAAGACTTATTCCCTCAATTTAATGCCAGTCCGAGGTGTTTCTCCTGCATCATCAGATCAATGGAAAGTAAATAGCCTACACTTCTTGTTTCGCAGTGCAGTATTGATCTTTCTTCAGCTTTTGCTTCCCTTTTCCCTGCGTCTTGTGTCTTTCAACCCTTGGGACTGAAGTGATTGCCATAGATTGGACAAGCTAACAAGCGCATGATGAGGAAGTAGGGTTCTTTTTTCTTTATTTGTTAGTGGCATATCACACCAACACAAGCTAGGTATATAGAGCTCTGCATTGAGAAACAGGTCCATTTTTACCTTGGCATGGACATATACAACACAGAGAGGTAAATCAAGGGCTGCAGGGGTAGAAGTACTGCAGGACTCTCCAGATCTCATGGCAAACTTTGTTTTTTTGCAGCTGATGCCACATTTATTGAGGACCCTACTCTTTCACAAAATAAAGCAAGTGGCCTGTGGGGAACGCCATACTCTTTTTGCACTGGAGGATGGGAAGGTGGCTGTCTGTGGGTAAGTCGACATAATGTTTGAAGACTGATACTGCAGTTTGTGCCACCGTGGTGTTAAGTGACTGCAAAATCCTATTGTGTCATGTTTCAGTGATTTGACTTGTTGGTGCAGAAAAGTGTGTAAATATTAAATCTGTCTGGTTTTACATTCCATTGATAAACACATGTCATTTTACATTACATCTAGCATACATGGTCACAGCAAGTTCATCAATATCTAGGGTAAATCAATATCTAGTGCATTCATTGTATAACTCCTTTTTGATACACTGCATTGAAAATGTCAATACCACACATTTGTATTAAAAAAAAACTACAAATATGATTTCATTTTCTCAAAAAAAAAAAAAATTAAAGGGAGAATTTATATAGTAAAAAACATAATTTATTCTTTTTTTTATGTCCGTTCAGAACAACATAATAACTTTTCAATACTGGAAAACCCTGTATTTGGCTATGTGCACAGACATTGCCTGATACCGTTAGACCATATGACTTTGTTGAAGTTAAATGAACACACAGATAAGAGCTTCATTGAAAATACATTATTTAATACAAATTTTATAGATTACTATCAGTTCATTTAATCATTTTCCTTTACAGCCTCCTAGTACGCTCAAAGCAATCGGTTTGACTGTTGTTGTGTTATTACAGCACATTGATATTTGAGCTTCATACATTCTGTAGACATAACCACAATGCAGTCTTATTGACATTGTATGTACCATTATAGTTTCATTCTTAATCGTTTGGGTGTGTGTAACACTTAATAACACACAAACACATTACACATACTGTAATTTCAGTACTCTTTGTTCAGTCTGCAGGGTCTTTTAGTTTGTCTCCCCTCTCTCTCATTCACTCTCTTCACATGTGATATTTTACAGATCTTTTTGCCAGATGACAGTTATAACTGGTCTTATTAGGTAACCCTCTGGGTGTCCTCAGTGCTGATTCGAGCACCATTAATTTTCTATTATGGTGTGTTAAAGATGTTCTACAGTGCAGAGCTTACCTGCATTATTGAGTCAAAGACCAATTGAGGAATTTCTCTGTGGCGCTTAGGGTTTAGCACCACCCTTTGGGATCTCATTTATTATTTGCAGATATTGATCTGCGGAGAAGGCCAAGGAATGTGATTCTCGTGTTGACTTGGCCTGTAGCTGTTAACTCTCTCTGATCTGCCTCCTCCTGCTCACTGTGGCAAAACCCTTCCAGAGCCCTGTTCTGAAATCCTGCTTGCAGTCTGCTGCAGTCCAGCACACAAAATGTGGCTTCAGCCACACAACAATGAAAGATGTATTTATCTTTTGGTTGGATGAGGTGAGGCAACAGAGAAAGTGTTTATTTGGCTGCATAACAGTTGCAAGTGGTTCAAATTAATTGTGCGTCTTAAGTTATGTGCTGTATGATTGAAAAGCATCAATGTTTCAGTTGGCAAGTATGAAGAGGTACCGTGTTGAAATTCTCTCTGCCTTTAACCAATTGAAATTGATGAAGTAAATCTGCTACACAAAAATGGAAATATTTTATCTACAATCTGGAAAACGTGAGGATGCAAGTTATTAACATTTCTAATGAGTGGGAGCCATTAACTCCAACGTTTAGTGATCATTTTCCTTCTTTAAGTGAAATCAGATCTGAAAAGTGTTAATCAGAGTTTAAAGGTCTCCCTCTTGCGATTATAAACTTCACTGATCAGGTTCAGTGTGTAAATGTATTGATAATGTTAAACCACTTTGCTGGAGGTGACTAGTAGATGCAAAGTAGAATTGCTAAGCTAACTTAGGTTTAAAATAATTGGAGCGACAAAGCATGTGCAAAAATGTATGAGGAAGGAGAATATGGTAAACAGTTAACTGTGGTAACCTTGTAATGACTGTAGTTAGCGGTTGGTTGCACTTGAATGGAGTAACAGCTGAATAACTCATTTCTATTGTGAATTAGTGAGATAACAAAAACAAACTGTAGTCACGTATGTTTTGAGCTTACTGTAGTATAAATATCGGGCATAGAGGAACACACAGAGAGAGAAGCTCAGAATAGTTCCAGAATCATCATGGAACACTGATGTAGCATCTGAGGCTATCTCGCCAGGGAAGGTAACCTGATTGATTGTTTGATATCTGTTAATACTAGCGGAATGTATTGTATCTAAACAATAACGTTCAATGTAGTGTGTAATGTGGGTAATTGGAACTGACAAGTGGTAATCATTGTTAAAATCTGAAACATGTTTTAGTCTCATCCTTAGAACATAACAAAGTAGTTAATTACATGTTTACCTTCATTCGTAAACCTTACAGGAGTAGAGAAGTCAAACAAGTAAATGTCCTCTAGAGCTAACAGGATTTAAGGATCAAAATAGTAAACTCATTTAAAAAAAAAAAAAAAACTTAATTTGTTTGGTTTTAAAATAGCATTACCTCGCCTTAATCTCAGGACATTTACTTGTCATTGCAGTCAATTATGGCCGCTGCATCAGACACAGATGTTTAATTAGTGCCCTATTGATCTCTATTTTTTGTAACACACTTGAAACCAGAAAACTAGAAGGAAGGAAGCTGCTTTCTTTATCCACTAGAATGTAAACAAGATACTGCATCTTACTGTGGTTTACTATATTAAGCAGGTTACAATGCTCTTCAAGCAGGTCTTTGTAATGTATATGACTAAATTAAACGTTACATAAAAGCTAGGCTATCCAGGCAGGGAAGATGAGTTGAAAAGTAAATAAAGAAAAATGTATCACGGCATCTACCAAGAGTATGAAAGAACTGCAGGAAGCTGCAACCTCTTCATCTAGATAACTGTTGGTGTTGAACATGATTCTAGGGCCCATGACTGCATGTGAATGTGGCAATGTAGCTAGCTTTATTTTGGTACACTGAAATCCTATACATTCTGAACATTATGGTTTCAATTCTTTTCTAGTTTGACACTTTTCTGCCGCTGCAACTGTCTGCTTTCCACAGTTTGGTTTGACTGAGGTATTACTCATTGGGACAAGAGCATCAAATATTCAGTGATGTGGTAAATAACAACATAAAGCAATTAGGACAAAAACAGGCATATTGTAAATACTGTTCTCAAAGAGGCATACTGCATAAAAGTTTGCAATAAGTTAACATAACGATTCAGCGCAGTGCAAACACTCAAAACAAAATGGTTTGTGATGAATTTAGGTTCCTAGGGAGTTTATTTCATCAACAAAGGGACAAGCGAAACAAAATTACTAGGCTTAGCTCAAGATTAGTTAATACTTTAACATGAGATGTAATCTTGTGTGGTTTGGGCGAGGGACCAAGAAGCAAAGCCCTCTGCTCAAAGTGTGCAAAAAAATCTTGTTATAAGAGACACCCTACACATGATATGTTAACTTTTTATAAATCACAACAAAATATTGTACTCATGAACTTCTATTAAAAATAAAAATGTGTCATATGTCCTATGCAAGGAATGACATCTACTCTATACGCAAGATTGACAAATGAATTCTCATACGTGACTTATGATGAGAAAGTACAGGCTTTCAGTAAAGCTAATACACGGAATAACTGGGACAGTAAGAATTAGCAGAAATCAATAGAAATAATAAGTGTCCCACCCAGGAACATAAGTAAAGGATGCTGTAGTGCTGAACTAAACATACACCTGATGGTCATTAATTGGTTGTCATATACTTCTGTGAACCATCTTTCCAAACAGTATAGCTCAACTGTAATGGGACATCTACTTTGTCGAAGCATCATGCTTCTATCCAGCTTCACAGCTATTTGGAGGTGGAAGGACTTGTTTAGGGTTGCACATTTCTCTGAAGTGTCTGAACACAGGAAATCTTGCCTTTCTGTCCACAGCTCTAACCCCAAGACTGCTGCGTGTCCTCAGGGTATTTGCCCAGCTCGGGTCAAACCAAAGACCATATTTCAAATGGCTGAAGCTGTTCCTAATTGGCAATTAATCTAGACGTCTAAACTTAGTGAGGTCAAAAGAACAAAGTGTAGTTGAGACACAAGGCTGACACAACAGAAGCCAGGGGTAAAGTGCACTGATGAAGCAGCCAGGCTGCTCCGCATTTTCTGGAAATGGATTATACCCCTGACCCACGGTGAGCTGCACTTTCTTTGAAAACTTGGCTAGTAAGCCACCTTCTTATATCTCCATCTAAACGTGCAACCTGTTTCCCGCTGTTAAAAGGCTGTACTGAATCCTCACTATACTATTGGGGATCAGCAACCAGATCCCATAAACTCACCCTACTACAAACACCACAAGCCCTGGTTCACGTTCCAGGTGATCTCCGCTCTGGCAATCCCGTTATTCATGCGCCCATCCCAGTTCTGAGGATCCGATTTGGCAGAGGAGAGAGAGCGTTCAATGCAACCCCCTTTATGGTCGGGAGAGCCTCAGGATACGCACCTCCAGCCAATTAGGGACTCCCGGTCAACCGAACCATGACTGAGCCCCATAAATCAATGAGCTGCACAGTAGGAAGTGACAATTATTAGTATAAAATATAAACAAAACATAAAACCAAACTTTAATTCCCTTTGCAGGGCTAGCTTCCTACCACAGATGCGCAGGAGCATTTATTATGGTCCAGAATGAATTGCATTCGTATGACAAAGGACATTAAGGCAGCATTACACATCTCATCAGGTCTGCTAGCCACCTCCCGGACAATGACATCCTTAAGGTCTGGAATTGTGCAAGGGTTCCCTCGGTACATGCATGACTTCAGGTACCTCCATAACCAGAAATCCGCTGGTGTAAGGTCCAGTGAACGAGGTGGCCATTGACGTGAAATGATTCTGTGCTGAAAGTGCTCCCGCAAGACGTGTTTCACCTGGTTACCAATGTGTGGAGGGGCACCATCCTGCATGAAGACTGTAGTGTTTATCACATTTCATTGCTGCAGCACAGGAATGACATGGGTTATCGGCATGGTATGGTATCATGCAGCAGTCCTGTGCAGGTTTGAGGTCCCCTTACTGATGGCTCTTCAAAAAGAGAATGGTCCAATAACAAAGACAGCTGTAAAGCCACATCACACTGTCACTTTAACATCATGTAGGGGTCTTGCAAATGTTGCATGTGGATTAGTCTCTGACAAGGTAACACAGTTGCACGTGTTCACACTTCCAGACAGGGTGAAGTGCGCTTCATCTGTCCATTGGATATTAGCAGGCCACTAGTCCTCCAAATCCAGTCGTGCCAAGAAGTGTAACTGAAATCCGTCTCCTCCACTGCTTGAACATGATGCAGCTTGTATGGAAATATCCGCTGAGTTGAACGAAGAGCCTTACCAACAGTTGAATTAGGCACATCAAGGCAGCTGGAGACAGCACGAGTGCTTGTGCTGGGTTGGTTGTTCTGCTATGGCATGGCTGATCTCAACGACAACTTTGCTTGGTGCTGTTGGTCTGCTGCTACGAGGCTTATCACCAGTGTAACCTGTTTCCTCAAATTATTTTGATTAACTTGTAAACAGCTACTCTTGAACACGGCCCATTGCGAATGTTATGCACGCTACGATATTCCCAGAGAGGCGCCTTGGCATTGCTTTTTTTATTGTAAAACAACTTGACCACTTCACTTCTCTGCACAAAAATCAGATGTTTGCATTTTCTACAAATGACAACAATACCTTCCACATTTACCGTCTCATCAGAATCTCATGGGACAGAAAAAAGTTAAGCAGGTCATTCTGAAATGCCTCGTTTAAGCAGTACCCAACTTCCTGAAAATGTTGTGTAGTGATTTTTATATAGATTGTATATATTATATATATATATATGTGTATATATATATATATATATATATATATATATATATATATATATATATATATATATATATATATATATGTATGTGTGTGTGTGTGTATATATATATATATATATATATATATATATATATATATATATATATATATATATATATATATATATATATATTTGCAACTTTGTGTTATGTGGAATGTAATAAATTAAAACGAAAACAATTAGTCCCCCCCCTCCCACTTTACAACGCCAAAGTGTGTTCATTTAGTTTGACAATTTATTAATGTTAGTTTGTCTGTTACTTTATTATTATAGTTTATTAACGTACACTTGACAATTGCTTTTCTTTTACTTATTCATTTCATATGTTGATGCACATGCATCATGACAGCTAATACATATGTATTTATCTATTTATTGTGTCTGGTGGCTAACTCAGTCTTAGAGAACACTTTGGCTATAAAAACATTTCGTCTGCTTCTCAAGGGGTGTTCTCTTAACCAGAGAGTACTGCGTGCATGTTTTTCCACGGATGACGGACCCTGGCAAAGTTTTTATTGTGTTCTTTTCTAACTTAATTTTCTACACTGGAAGCTAACAAAAATATTCTTATTGGCAACTTCACTTACCTTTGACTGCTAATTGTTGTTGGAAAGGAGGTAGTATTCATATTTTACATACAGCACTTTACATCCATTTTAACTAGAAATTATATTGGTGATCTGTTATTTTAATTTTCTGTATTTTGTGATTTAAAAAAATGTTGCTGATATATCTTTAATTTATTATGGATAGATTTTTAGCCAATAGAAATGTCGGAAGGAAAAAAAAAAAAAGCATAACTTCCCAAGCTTTAATATCTTTATTTATTATCATAATTGAATATAAATTCATACACATGTCATTTTTATAAACAGTAACGATGCTTGATAATTAGCTTGGCTAGAATACAATATATCCTAGTCATTATTAAATATGTTTTCTCAATAAATACTTGAGATCATATTTTTGACATGCTTTGTGAAATGACTGTTTTTTTTTATTTTGTAATACTGACTATTATAAAGAAGACATCATCCCTCAGCAGCCCTTTGTATTTTTTATGAAATATGGTCTCTCGTTTAACATCATAATATATTATGCTGTTTGCAAGCAAATAATCAGATTGATTAGGGAGGTAGGAAAGATTAATAACATAAGTAGGTCTGTTATGACATCCATTGTTACAGCAGAGCCCTGTAGAGGTGTGCTTTCCAAAATGCATGGTGTAAAATATTGACCTAGTGGGTTTCATTAGTCAACATGTTGAAACATATACTGTTAAACAGTAATAAGCTGTTTTCATGTTACATTTGAGAATACCAAAAAAAATATGAGTTGTCAAGTCTCTCCCCAAACCCTGTCTTTCTTTCTAACACACATGCCGTGAATTTGTGTCTGTTGAGCCTTTGCTAATAAAAGCAGTGACTCGTCGACAGCTGTGAGGAATGTCCTGGTGACAAGTAACTAAGAAAAATGAGGGGCTTGTTTAGTGGTGGTAGTGGTGGTAGTGGGGGGGGGGACACAGTTAACCTTGAGAGGTGTGAGTGGCTCTAACTGTGATAGAAACAGGAGAGACTCCCAAAGGCCTGCAAAGCTGACCCAATAAAAAGATCATATGTTTTATTTTTGCTTTGTTTTTAAGTTAAACCAGATTGTTGACCGAGAAGCAACTTCACATTTACAACATTGTTGCTCAACAGATATAGATCAATAATTGCCTACAGTATACTGCATTGCCATTTTTATTAAAATAATGAAGCGTGCGCAGCTTGTAGAGTAAGCAATACAAATGATAAGATGTGCCTGCTGTGAGAGCTGCAGTGTACTATACAGAACTGGCTGACTGGTTGACTCGGTACAATGCTTACAGTATAGGGCGTTCCAAGCACACTGGTAGCCATTGTTCCATGTTGCTGTGGCAAAGACAGCTTCTACTCAAGATGTTCCTACAGTAGAAACAAACCAAAGTCATTTTTTTTAAATGTATGATAATTGAGATGTGCAGGACATGATTGAGATGTAAATATCTTTGAGTATTACTGATATATTTTGAAGTGGATACTGAAAATTATTAATGTATTTATTTATTTATTTTTTTTACACATTATTTTTAAATTAACCTTACTATAATAAAATAAAAATAGAACATTTGTTTTAGCACCACTTATTGGATACATTGTAGCATTAACTTTTTTTATGCCGCAGATAGATTTGGCCATCCGTTATGGGAATTGAATTGTATACAGCTGTGACTTTCGTTCCCACCCTATACAATTTCATTTGAACCTAAAAAAACCCCAAAACATTACAAGTGTAACTATAATTTCAAACACTGAATATTGTCTAGCCAGTTCTTGACCCTGTACAGGCAGTCATTAATGGTAGAATTGACATGTGTCTTTGCAGTGCGTCTGTCTCCATCCCCTGTGGCTGAAGCTTTGCTATCCTATTAGTGCATCATGTTAAATTATCAATCTGTGCGTTCATCTCCAAACATTTTTTTTTATTTCACTTGAGAGTACACATACTGTACAGTATATGCGGCTTATACTGTAGTATTAGCGCACATCAACATACATCAGTAGAGGTTGTTTGCATCCCAAATCCTGAATAATTGAAACATTTCTGTAACGTATCTTGAATTCTTTAGCTTTCATTGTCTGGGTAACAGTTTAAATTTATTTTGACGTATGTTGTCACATTACTGTGTGATGCTACAATGTTAAAACCGTCCTGCTCTGAACATGAGGCTTCTCATAAAAAGATGAAAAGTGTGAAATCTCTGATTGCAAACACAGGATGTTGAGCATCACTCCCTAACTCTCCCGAGAATCAACACAGATTTTGGAAAACATTCAAAGCACGGATTTTACAAATGTTCATGTTTGTACTTTTCAACAAGCCGTTTTAAAGGAGTGTGTTTAAATGATGATTGCTTTGACTGTACTGTATATCGTACTGATAGTTTTTTGTTTGTTTGAGGTACTGGTTCTTGCTGTTGTCTCTTTTTAGTTCTCTAGTATCACTGAATTCATACGTTAGATCACTTAATGTCTGCCATGCAATATAACTATAGTTATGAAACCTTTGCTTTTCTTCTTATTTTCCAGCAGGAACTGTGTTGTTGTAGTTTCCTGTGGGGCTGTAAAAATAATACAAACATTAATTAGTTGTTTAATTAATTATTAAATAAAAAAAACCTTTTCAAAAGCTTTAAACTACAGAGGCCCTAGTACATTATTGTTAAAGAAGCCAAGTTACCTGACGTGGAGTAATGACAATGCATTTAGAGTGGGTGTAACAATCAGTGTTTGTAAAAGGGAAATGAGATTTAAAGTACATTTGAATTAACCTTGTTAAATTATTAGTCATTTTGGGGAGGTTTTTGAGAGTAAAAAACAAGTTTATTGCAAAGCAAACTAAATGTTAATGGCAATTCTATTTATAGAGCAAGTGTTTTCCAATTAGTCAAACTGCATAGCTTGATGTTATCTAAAATGAGTTTTCACGTGAGACCCCCTGTCTTTTCCTCTCTTCTTTAGCTTAAAGCCAGGCTTTGTTCTTCTTATTTCATTAACTGTCAACCTGTTTTATTTAGTTTACTTGTCATACAAATTGCTTTTTGACCTTGCCATTTATAAACCTCGAGTGAATGGAAACGCCATTGATATACAAAAGTGTGCGTGTGCTGAAAATACATGGATCTTCCAGCCAGGTAAGGTGTGCCTGGTAGGGGTCAGATTATTATTAGAATGATTTGTATACAGCAGAACTATAGCATCACGATGTTCATCAGATCTTAGTTTTATCTTTATGGCATATAAATGTAGAGTAGGTGAGGTTGGCACAGTTGAAAGCTCACATTGTCAAATGATTTGAATGAAATGAGGAAGGCTGTTAGTGCCAGCACTTGGGTAAAGGCAGATTAGCAGAATGATTGGAAACACCATACAATAGAAAGGGATATGTGACAAAAATGCTATTCAAATGAAATGTGTAACTAAATAGCTCAACACCTTTAGCTTTGTATACCAATTTAACAGTATACAGTACAGTACACAGATGTAGCCAAAAAAGTCAGCATTAATTTCAGGCTTTGTACAAACACCCCATGTATATTGTGTATTGCAATTAAAACACTAACAGGTTTTGTTTTCTGGTCAGTCACTCTCCACATTTCCAGCATGTCTTGAGCAGATCATTAAGATACTGTTCCCAAAAGTGAAGCAACAGTTTGCCTCACTCGGATCATATACTTTAATGTCCCCGCCTCCGAGGATGTCACCCACAAATACCGGCTAAGGAAAGCTTACCGCTTCCCTGTTAACAAACACACAAACGGGGGCCATTTCATGAAAGCGATTTGCGATGATTCGCAATCAAAAGCACCTCGCAAATAAAAAAAAAACTTCCGCAGGGCTGAAACATTGCCGATTTTCGCAAGAAACCTCCAACTGCCAGACAGCAGCCGCAGCAATTTTCATCGGAGGTCCTATTTTAGGACATGCCATGACACTCATACTACTAGCTCGCTGTGGAACTGTACACTTTATTGAATAGATTTCTCAAGTAAAACATACTGATGACAATATGAACTTGACTCTGTGTCTTATAACCCCCCCCCCCCCAAAGTTATGTAGGTGAAAAATAACAGTAACAGGCAAGGTCAGATTATGATAATAGTGTAGCAATCTCGGTTAACGCAGGCAGGCTCCTCACACAGGGCAAGGCAATCCACACACAGGCGGAGGGCGGGTGCAAATCCAGGACCCCTCGCACTGAAACATAGCGCCAATACCGCTGTACAAAAGAGCCGGCTCCTTTGCTAGGAGTGTATGTTGGGCTTATGTCTTTGTATGTGATTACATCACCTAACAGCCCTGCTGCTGCCTTCACCCTTGCACGCTACACTAGCATTATTGGGCGGATTGCCTTAAACTGGTGACAATGCTTTGCAACAATTACTACGTGAATAATAATAATAATAATAATAATAATAATAATAATAATAATAATAATAATAATAATAATAATAATAATAATAATACAAACAATGTGCAATAAATAAGTTAAATAACGTGATACAAATAAATGGACCAAACTCAAGTGACAAAAATAGTAACAAGCGCCTCCTTCTCACTTTAGATAAAAACTATCTAAAAGAAACCCGCCAGATCCCCAAATCACAAAAAGAAAAACACTTTCCTCAATTTGTCACGGCTACTTTCACCACTGCAATAACAAAGCTTTGTTGCAGCAGCCACCCCCATGTTATTACCTGTTATTACCTGCCCCACATGCCACATGTTTAAATAATAAGTCTAAATGCAGCTTGATTATCAGACATGCCCCCTAATAAAGACTAATAAAAGTGCATATCAATATATATATATCAATATAGCATATCAATGTAGCATACGTTTCGGCCAAAAGCCCCTTTTCAGCTGTGTAGAAGTGTAGAAAGAAAAGTAAAAAAAGATCAGTACACTTTTTCAATACATTTACTGCGCAGCATTTACTTTTTCTACACAGCAGAAGAAGGGCTTTCCTTATGTGTGTATGTATAGAACTTCAAAGTACAGCCTGTCACTTCTACACAGCTCTTGTCGACAGTGAGGGATTTTGGTTTTTCTCAATCAACTTTAAAGCTTTTTCTTCTGCCTTCTTCCTCATTTTAATTCTGTTCTGCTTGCTAGATCTATCAATTTCTTTCTTATTTTGGCTGCTGTTCTTTGCTCCTCCCCAACAGTGTTTACTGCAGCAGTGATCAGCTGCAACTTTTTTTTCTTCATGAATTAAACGTCCAGAAAACTTGCTGAATAGAATGGATTTGTCTTGCGCTGCCATTTCAATAATTGAATAATTTCTTTAAAAAAACTGCTTTCCTTTGCAATCCTGCCATTGTGTATTTACCTAATCGGTCACTGTGCCTTAAAATTGAGAGTGATTGATTTCACTCATCGTAGATCGCAAGAGTGATCGCAAGCGACGGCACTTGCAAAATGCTTTATTAAACTCATGAAGCAACGACCTCTGTGACCTCGCAACCTCATCACAACTACATTGCAATTGCAGGACTTTTATGAAACGGGCACCAGTCCAGCACCAGTCTAAATCCTGAGTTGTTACAATATATACAGTATAATAGAAACTGCTGCTTGAGTTTCACTTGTTCTTACTCTATCCACCATATGGAGTTTTATTTTAACAGAGAAAGTTTTCATTTTTTGTTGTCTGCCATGCTTTGTACTGTATGTATATCTGAAATGTTCACCCAACACTTGCGAGTCAAATTGCATTATGGGAAATAAGAGCCACGACCTTACCATGTTATAAACGATTCTGCACTGTCCGAATCACTCCCACTGTTCCTTCATTCCTGTTCTGAGTGATAGGCAGACCTTCGGAACAAGGAATTAACATGACAAACTCCATTAACACTTGCACAGTACCATTGGCAACAGCCGGATAGGAATCAAGATACAGTGCTCCCTCGTCTCGGAGGACACACGATACAAGCGTTATAACCAAAGAGTGTTATAGACACATAACAACACACATCTGACTAAAATACTAAACAGAATAACTCCCTCTCTACATAGTGAAGCAAAAATGAAACTTTCCATGAATTAACCAGGCACAAAGCACCATGTAATCAATGCTATATTTTTTACAAAAAAACAAAAAGGTAACACTCGTGGATCATTTTAGTTAGCCGTTTTTAAACTATAAATAGCTTGGCTAAATGGTGGTTGAGAGTTTAGTTCAACGCGACAGACAAGCAAACCAAGTGCGAGAAGGAGACCGGGTCAAGCGAGAGGAAGAGGGAATGGGCTCACCCCAGGATTGGCTGCTGGGGCAGGGCGAAGCAAATCTGAAGTGTCTTGTCTCCCGGAGAAATCCACATAAAAGCAAATACATTATAACCATGCATTATTTATTTAGTTATTAAACAAATGCTGAATAAGATGTCTGTGTTATAAAGTGCCAGCACAGCTTTTCTTCAGTTCAGATACTGTATATAAAAGGAGAGACAGAAACGTAAGTTCGACTGAGAAGTTGTTTTCAGTTTGAACAACACTGGGACTGTATTTACTGTAGAAATGTTGCATGAATCACTAGTATAGGAAATTGAGGGACATGCTGTAGGAGTGTTATTATCTGAGGCGTGTTATAATTGTGAGCCTTACAGCAGTATATATAACCTACGTCACACTTCAGAACAGTATTACCTGCAACATCGGAACAAAAATGAACATGAGAAACCCCATACCCCTTGAGTATAAAAAGGACAGTATTATTAATAACAACTAATAATAATAACATGGAGTTGTATTAGTCTTATATATCTCATTAACTATTTTACATAGTCATGTTGTTAATAAAAATACATTTTTAAAATACATTTTTAAATATATGCTTATTTTCTGAAACTGGACATCCTGTGTAGTTTTTGTGAATGAGATGAGTGAGTGAAAGGCTACTCAGGTAGGTGGGTTGAACAAGCTCATCAAATAGTAGCTCTGTCTCTGTCCCTTGAAAACATCAAATTTAAAGATCTTTGAGATTAATTTTGTTCTTTGACCAGGCATTGTTGGGCACTCC
This sequence comes from Polyodon spathula, assembly GCF_017654505.1. Lineage (NCBI taxonomy): Eukaryota > Metazoa > Chordata > Actinopteri > Acipenseriformes > Polyodontidae > Polyodon > Polyodon spathula. The sequence goes on from NC_054534.1 coordinate 6,035,271, forward strand.
TAGATCTGCCCTGGCAAAACGCGGAATGAAAGATCTTTGTGATTCATTTCGGCCTTTGCCCGGGCAATCCGCAAATTGCCCAGTTTCAGGGTTTGCAAGTAACATATACAGCTCTGGTTTTACTATTTATAGGTATGTGTTTGGGTAAAATGAACATTTTTGTTTTATTCTATAAACTACTGAAAACATTTCTCCCAAATTCCAAATAAACAAATTGTCATTTAGAGCATTTATTTGCATAAAATGACAACTGGTCAAAATAACAAAAAAGATGCAGTGTTGTCAGACCTCGAATAATGCAAAGAAAATAAGTTCAGATTCATTTTTAAACAACACAATACTAAGGTTTTAACTCAGGAAGAGTTTAGAAATCAATATTTGGTGGAATAACCCTGATTTTCAAGCACAGCTTTCATGCGTCTTGGCATGCTCTCCACCAGTCTTTCACATTGATGTTAGGTGACTTTATGCCACTCCTGGAGCAAAAATTCAAGCAGCTCGGCTTTGTTTGATGGCTTGTGACCATCCATCTTCCTC